>NC_056737.1:1170592172-1170757172 GCF_019279795.1 Protopterus annectens | reverse complement strand
CATGCACTAAGTTTTTTATAGTACCTGCCAGTACAGTTTGTCCAAATACATTAGCACAAATGTTTTTTTTAAAATACCTGCCAATACAGTTAGTCCTAGCACATTAGCACTTACATGTGTCACAGTATAGCAAAGTTGTTTATGGCTTACATCACACTTCTAAAACCCCAAATAAGTTATAAAATTCATCACAACATCCTCAATAATAATAATAATGGTAATAAAAAAGTCATTAGTAAGTTCTGGGAATAATGTATTTGGTGGAATCCATCCTTTAAAAAATTCTGCACTGTATCTCCAGAAGACAATGGATGTTTCAAAAGACAAAGCAAGGAAACAGATAGACATGTTCCTCTTTATACAGTATGACTCAGCCGCAGGAGTTTTGGAGCTACAGCTCTGAAAGCAGCCAAAACAAACCAGTCCCTTTAGAGTAGAAGAGGATGTCAGCGGAGGGGAACATAGTTGAACTGGATGAGGGCCAAATTTAAAATACATATTCACTGCTCAATATACCTAACATGACACACACACACACACCTGCCTTTCTTTGTGTGTGTTTGATAAATAAATAAATATAGTGCAACTTCCACCAGAAACCATCACTGAAGTCCCCACACATTACTGGGCCCTCCTGCTCCTTAAGATTATTATCGAGCATGCTCTAAACGCACTTGCTAAGGATAAAAATGTCACCTCTGTGTGCCGTGATATTACATTTAGGTGCTTAGACAACAGCACCAGAAACACTTTCTCTGAACTGCTTATAAATCTGTTCAAGCATAGCCACAGGGTATGTTCCTCAGAAACAGAAAAACTATTGTCATGCCGTTCCATAAAGCAGGCTCTACCTCAAATCCTGGGAGCTATAGACCCATCAGCACAACAAGCCTAATCTGCAAAGCCATGGTATATATTGTATCTGGTTTCATATGATCCAAATAGCCTATACAACCTGCTGTATTTATTTATTTTTTTATTTATTTAATTACTATTTGATAATCAGGTAGGTGGACTGGTCCAGAGACCCTCTTCTGCCATGACCCAGGTACAGAGGTAGCAAACAGTGAAAGCAAACTTAAGTTATACAATTCAAATATGGTAGCGTGCTAAATTTACTTAAAGCTAACCTAAGTTATACAACCCAAATATGACAGACTGCTAAATTTACTTAAGTGCAATACTTCAGAATGTTCTTGTACATCATTTGAAATACATTTCCCATTCACATTCTCATGAGTTGTGTGAAACACAGCAGGAGAGCACAGATTTGGCTTTTCCCATAGGCTCCCAAATATGTTACATTCATTCTGAAGCTTCATTTTCACCACACCCTCCTGCTATATGCCTACTGCCAATGCTGCCACCTATTTTTTATTCAAGTACATTTGACATGACTATATTGTCTGTCTCCCCTACATTCGGTTTGAGCTAAGTTAATGTGCTGACCTATAAATTTTGCCCTGAATGTTTTACCAGTCAGACAACAGTTGCCTAAGAAATGTTTCTAAGGTTACTCATTTTTAAGCAGCTGCGTAACTACCAATAAGGGGAACTACACTAAAAATAATCAAGTTATTTTCATTCCATGATCTGATGGCACTGAAATGTATGCTGTTTACATTTAATACATAATTGTATTACATAACTAGATGGTTAAGTCTAAGCACACACAGACACACACACAAATCATAATTGTATTACATAACTAGATGGTTAAGTCTAAGCACACACACACACACACACACACACACACACACACACACACACACACACACACACACACACACACACACACACACACACACACACACACACACACACACACACACACCTGCCTTTCTTTGTGTGTGTTTGCTCATGTGGGTAATATCTTTGTTCATTTTTCAGAATATCAGTAAAAAATGTCATTAAGATTTCAGACAATGAAGCTGGATTCCCATACCTTCTTTTATTTAGAGATGAGCATAAATAACAATAAAGCACCATATCAGAAAACAATCCCATTCCCCACTGCGAAGACATCATGCTCTTATTCTCCCATACTGAACACACAACTGTGTGACAGAAGAGGAAAGGTGCACTGGTAAATTAAGCTAGCAGTGTGCCTTGCCTTACTTTATAATGAAGTTACAAGTGTGCCTACCTCATGTGATAATTAAGCTAACAATCTTCCTTCCCCCAAATGATAAATAAGCTAGCAGTGTGCCTTGCCTCACATGATAATTAAGCTAGCAGTGTGCCTTGCCTCGCATGATAAGCTAAAAGTCTGCCTCGTCTCACATTTATGCTGTACTGATGATGCCATAAGAAGACAGAAACATGCATGTCCACAGCTATCAGGGTTTGGCTTTATTGGCCTGAAATTGTTCATAAATAGACTTAGAAGAAAAAGTCATGGACATTCAGAATTGCCATTTAGCTGAAGCACCTGATGTCCTTAAAGGCAATTTGCATATATCCCATGTCACCTCTAATACAAGAGTTTTTAGGTATCACACAGTGGAAAGTCTAGCTTTGCTATATTTTTCTTTTTGTGATTTTTAACTGATTGTTTTCTCTGTATGACCTTTTTACTTATTGTTTGACTTTGTTAGTTGGGATATTTTGCAGTCACCCTAATCTTTATGGATATCAGTTGGGTACGACAGCCTTATGTTTCCACATGTTAGCCAAACGATTCCATGTATGCTGTGGTGATGATGTACAATAAGAAGACTGAAAAGTGCATGTCTATAGCTAGTGGGGTTTGGCTTTATTGGTCTGATGTTGTCTATAAATAAGCTTAAAAGAAAAAGTCATGGATCTTCAGAATTGTCATTTAGCTGAAACATTCAATGTTCTTAAAGGGTAATTTGCATATATCCCATGTTGCCTCTAATACTAGAAGTTTAAGGTATCATACAGTTGGTAGTCTAGCTTTGCTAGAGTTTTCTTTTTGTGATTTTAACTGATTGTTTTCTCTGTATGCCATTTTTACTTATTGTTTTACTTTGTTAGTTGGGATATTTTGCAGTCACCCTAATGTTTATGGATATCAGTTGGGTATGACAGCCCTGTGTTTCCAAATGTTAGCCAAACATTTCAACTATGTTGTGCTGATGATGCATAAGAAGGCAGAAAAATGCATGTCTACAGCCAGTGGGGTTTGGCTTTATTGGTCTGAAGTTGTCCATAAATAAACTTAAAAAAAGTCATGGATATTCAGAATTGCTATTTAGCTGAAACATTCAATATTCTTAAAGGGAAATTGGTACATATCCCATGTTGCCTCTAATAACAGAGGTTTAAGATATCACACAGTGGAAAGTCTAATGTTGCTAGATTTTTCTTTTTGTGTTTTTTAACCGATTGTTTTTTCTGTACATCCTTTTTGCTCATTATTTCACATTATGATTAAGGTAGAAGTCTGCCTCTTCTCACATTATAATTAAGCTAGCAGTGTGCCTTGCCTTACTTTATAATTAGAAGTGTGCCTGCCTCACATGATAATTAAGCTAGCAGTCTGCCTTGCCCCACATGAAAAGTAAGCTAGCAGTGTGCCTTGCTTCACATTATAATTAAGCTAGCGGAGTCCCTTGCCTTACTTTATAATTGTTAGAAGTGCGCCTTGCCTCACATGATAATTAAGCTAGCAGTGCGCCTTGCCCCATATCTCTTGGTCTAAGCAGAGGTGGTGAGATGTGGTTGCTGGAGAAGTAATACCATCTCTGTTACACACTATTATCCAAATCTTGTACACAGGGATTAAATCTAAGAGATTCACTCATGTGGCTACCTTAGTTAGGAGAAGGTGAAGTGATTGAATAACATTTCCCCTGAATTCAGTAGACTATAAGTGGCTTGTTCAATTACTGCTGTTGTTAAGATAAGAAAAATGAATTTCAGTGATATTTATGCTCCCCGAGATTCATATATTTACCATGAGGTTCCATAAGCCAGAAGTTGTAGTATACAGTTAAGGGGGATCAAAGTCCCCTGCACACACACATGAGATTGGATGGTTGCCCCTAGCTTGTATGGCTATCACTTTAAAGGTGTTTCACTCAAATATTTTAGTATATTTAATTCAGTCTAATACTCTTCAATCCAATGTAGAGGACGCAAACTAATGCAGCTTTTGCAGAGTACTTTCCTAGTTTATTAAAAGGCTTACTGTAATTACCCAGTTACCCCTGCAATCTAGATAATGTGAGGTAGACACATACTATGCAGTCTATATTTGGAAGAGCAATACAAAAAAGAAGGTCAAAGACGTTCTGCCTTACACAACCATCTGCTAGAAAAATAGAGTAAGATTAGACTGCTTACCTTTCAAGGTAAATCTATAGTATATTGTTCACAATAGGAGTACTCCACAGTGACATATCACCAGAAAGCAACAATATGTCATCATTTTTCTTAAACTAAGTAGCACTACATAGTAATGGAAAGGCTACAACATAAGAGATGTCAACTGATAATTTTCAGTTCCATTACAAATGGAGTTAAAATTAACTTGGTCAGTATTTAAATCTCCCTCATTCCTCCCTAGTAGACCAGTAACCATGGATATGCACTTCCTGACTCTCTGCAGCCAGTCTGGTTGAGATGGGTATTCTGAGGCATTGCAGCAATTGCAGTAAAAACTCCAGTGGCCAGCACAGAGTACACCAAGCACTATTATATAATAATTATAACAAATACTTTATTCAGACCGGTTTTGGCTAACCAACCTTCTTCACTGAAAAAGCATTTTTGCAAATATTACATTGCATTACAATATATACACTCCCACAACCAATAACAAATGTGGTCCAACCCAAATACTACAAATAAATTAAATATTAATGAGACAACATTGTAAATAAAAAAAAAATATATAAATGATAAATATAAATGTAAAGATTATAAAAATTACACAATATACCAAAAACATTTTTGTATATACAAAACTTTGTAAACATACTGTATATAAATATAATATATAATGAATATATAAAGAATATATAAAGAAGCAATGATCTGTGGTATACTTCATAAATGGTCATTAAGTCCAGGAGAAAATAATGCTCCTAAATTAATAATCCAATATTTCTCTTTATAATTTAGAATAGTATGCCAATCTTGCTGATTACTCCTATCACCAATGATTCTGTCTATTACCATGAATCTAAATTCGGCACTAGGATGTTTGATGGTATGTCTATATAGGGCATTCATCTCTCTTTTGTTACGGACATCGCTTCTATGTTCTGGCATCCGTATTCTCAATGATCGGGACGTTTGGCCCACATAAAAGGCAGAACATTTACATATGGCCAGTTATATTATCCAGCTACTAGCACAATTACCAAACACCTTAAGATCATATACCCTGCTCGTATTAGCACTGGTAAATTGTTTGAGTTTACTCATGAACTGACATCACCCAGAATGTCTACAAGGAAACATTCACAATAACTGATCCCCCAACATTGTCAGTTGTTTGTATACTGCTCCTCCACTCTCTTTATGTTTAAAGTGTGAGAAGTGCGCACCTAAAGTTCTCCCACATCTGTAAGAAAATTGACATCTGGGGCCCAGGCATCCTCTAAGTTGGTCATTGGCCATAAGTATGTTCCAATGTGTATCAATTACATTTCTAATGATGCTGTTATTATGTCAATAAGTGGTCACAAATCTAAGATTTTCACTCATTTGTGTTGGCTTACGCTGTTTGCATTCCAACAATGTGTCTCTATCTTGAGCACAACTCCAATTACTTGCAAGTGCAATATCCGACTCCCTATATCCCCTATCCAAGAATCTGTTACATAAATCCTGTCTGGCATGTTCAAATTCCCGTGTGGAAGAACTAATTCTTTTGATGCGTATAAATTGTGATTTTTGGAATATTGCGGATGGTGTGGCGGGGATGCATACTAGATGCACGAAGCAGGCTATTGTATCGTGGATACTTATGAAATGCTTTTGTGCTCAGGGTATGATCCTCATTCCGGTACACAGTCACATCTAAAAAGTTGATACTATCATGATGTGATGTAAGAGTAAATTCAATACCCCACAAATTATCATTTAGATACTCCAAAAATTCCTGCAGCTATATCACATCTGCCTGCCACGCCATCCAACAATCGTCCAAATATCTGCGCCAAATATCTATTTCTACCTGGTAAATATTATGAAGTGGATCATAAATCATACATTCCTCAAAGAAAGCCATAAACAGATCAGCATATATGGGGGCAAAAGATGCCCCTATAGCTGTACCCTGCAATTGCCAATAACATTCACCCTGGAAGTAAAATACATTTTTGTTTAAAACATGCTCAGCCAAACATACCAATAAGGTATTAAAGCCAGGTGGACATAAAGCAGCATGCTCCAACCAAAATTGTAATGCTTGTAGGCCAGCCCAATGGGGAATACTAGTATATAAGGCCTTTACGTCCAGGGTGCACATCAGCCATCCAGGCTCCAATTGTGTATCTGATATAATTTTGAGAAATTGCATTGTGTCCTGGATCCTTCATCTGACTGAGGCCAATAAAGGTTTTAAATACTTGGTCAAGAATACCGACAAAGTTTCAGTCAGAGATCCAATGCCAGAAACAATTGGTCTGCCTGGAGGCTGAGTTAATGACTTATGGATTTTGGGTAGTAAATATAAAATTTATTTCTGCGGATCTGCTACGGTAAGATGACTCTTAGTAGTAACATTAATAATACCTTCGTCAGCTGCCTGGCTTAAGAACATATCAATCTCCTTTTTAAAGATGGGGGTTGGATCTATGGACATTGACATATAACATCTAGAGTTGGAAAGTTGTCCCTTGCCCTCACTTAGATAATAATCCATATTCATAACAACCACAGCCCCACCTTTATCTGCTGGTAAGATGACAATATCATGATTATTTTTAAGTTGCTCCAAGGCAGCTGCTTCCTCAGAGGAAAGATTATGAACCAAAATAGATGATTCTCTATTCGGAAAATAAAGATCCCTCAATACTGCTTGTAAAAACATCGAAATATGTTTATTCATTGGTGGTTGGAAGTTGGATTTGTGAAACCTAAATTGTCAGATCTTTGAGTATTGTTATCTGCAAAAAATAATCTGAGATTAAGTCTGCGACAAAATTGGTAAACCCTTTCCCAATTTATTAAAAGCAATGTTACATCCATCCATAGGATCAATTTCGGAACTATTCTGGTTACTGCCTGGTCTGGTATCAATGCCAAATACTCTGATATCATCCTTATCTGCACATAACCCATCTAGAATGCTTTCCAGATCCATATTGATAATCAATAATTATAATACTAATCCTGTTTTTTAAAACACAAGGAGGCTAACTCAATTATTTATAGCTAAAAAAGGGAGCTGGATATCCAAGAAAAGATTCCAATATGAATATTGGAAACAAAATTATACTATATTCTAAACGTACACTAGAAACAGAACTAGATCACCATGGGTACCAGAAGATCATATAGTCCAAAAAACAAAAGGCATAATAAAGGTAAAAGCAAGCATACGTTTCAAGAAAGGAGAAAATTCAGCATGAGTATAATACAAACAAGCTACACTAATGGCACCAAATGCATTGGTATATAATACATATGAATAAAGATAACACTCTCAGACCATATAAAGTTAGACCATTATGACCTATAATAACTGATTGTAACAACACTTAAACCCTTCTATGTTAAATGTAGTACAGTTGTATTATTATTAATACAAATAATATTGTCATAAAGGTCATATACCATATCATATATACCATATAATATATAGTGTTGTTCCATATGATAAAAACTAATATCACCCTTATGTTTATCGGAGCCAAATTTATTCGCATTAATGCCTCAATAGCACATTGCGACCACCATTTGAAGCCCAATATATGTATGGTATAGGCCCACTAAGAGTTCAATGGTCTGAAAATTCCAACTTCCAATTCGTTACAAATTTTTTTTATAATTTGTCCGCGTCAGTTTAATATCATATCCCAAAACGGACTTAGAGAGTAACTATCCAATTATACAAAACATTCCACATGTATTTGAACCATACACACCTCATAGTATATAAACTGAGAAAAACCCTCAACAAATACATATATTATGGTGTCAGTATCTCCTCTGCTTCGTTAAAGATGAACATATCAGAATATAAAAATAAAAGTAGAAAATGCCTGTTTGAGAAGAATTTAAGCATCCAGAAAGTGATATTACATAAAGTCCATAAGTAACATGTTTATAATGTTCAAAATTTCCCAAAACACAACAGTTTGCCTTCCATTCGAATATACCCCAGAAATATGGCAAACAGTGTCAATATTGCCTGATGTCCGTCAGAAATTGTACCATAACTTGTAATGAAAAAGTTCCAATAATGTTGAGTTTCCTAACTAAGCCCAACAGACAACACTAGGCCTTTCCATAAACAAGCAACTACATCAGTTGTTATGAATATGGATTATTATCTAAATGAGGGTAAGGGACAACTTTCCAACTCTAGATGTTATATGTCAATGTCCATAGATCCAACCCCTTAAAAAGGAGATTGATATGTTCTTAAGCCAGGCAGTTGACGAAGGTATTATTAATGTTACTACTAAGAATCATCTTACCGTAGCAGATCCGCAGAAACAAATTTTATATTTACTACCCAAAATCCATAAGTCATTAACTCAGCCTCCAGGCAGACCAATTGTTTCTGGCATTGGATCTCTGACTGAACCTTTGCCAGTTTTCTTGACCAAGTATTTAAAACCTTTATTGGCCTCAGTCAGAGCAAGGATTCAGGACAAAATTGGAGCCTGGATGGCTGAAGTGCACCCTGGACGTAAAGGCCTTATATACTAGTATCCCCCATTGGGCTGGCCTACAAGCATTACAATTTTGGTTGGAGCATGCTGCTTTATATCCACCTGGCTTTAATACCTTATTGGCATGTTTGGCTGAGCATGTTTTAAACAAAAATGTATTTTACTTCCAGGATGAATGTTATTGGCAATTGCAGGGTACAGCTATGGGGGCATCTTTTGCCCACATATATGCGGATCTGTTTATGGCTTCGTTTGAGGAATGTATTATTTATGATCCACTTCATAATATTTACCAGGTAGAAATAGATATTTGGCACAGATATTTGGACGATTGTTGGATGGTGTGGCGGGCAGATGTGATATATCTGCAGGAATTTTTGGAGTATCTAAATGATAATTTGTGGGGTATTGAATTTACTCTTACATCACATCATGATAGTATCAACTTTTTAGATGTGACTGTGTATCGGAATGAGGATCATACCCTTAGCACAAAAGCATTTCGTAAGTATTCACAATATAATAGCCTGCTTCATGCATCTAGTATGCATCCCCACCACACCATCCACAATAGTCCAAAATCACAATTTATGCGCATTAAAGGAATTAGTAATTCCACATGGGAATTTGAACATGCCAGACAGGATTTATGTAACAGATTCTTGGATAGGGGATATAGGGAGTCAGATATTGCACTTGCCAGTAATTGGAGTTGTGCTCAAGATAGAGACACATTGCTGGAATACAAACAGCATAAGCCAACACAAATGAGTGAAAATCTTAGATTTGTGACCACTTATGGACGTAATAACAATGTCATTAGAAATGTAATTGATACACATTGGAACATACTTATGGCCAATGACCAACTTAGAGGATGCCTGGGCCACAGATGTCAATTTTCTTACAGACGTGGATGAACTTTAGGTGCGCACTTCTCACACTTTAAACATAAAGAGAGTGGAGAAGCAGTGTACAAACAACTGAAAATGTTGGGGGATCAGTTATTGGGAATGTTTCCTTGTGGGCATTGTTGGTCATGTCAATTCATGAGTAAACTCAAACAATTTACCAATGCTAATACGAGCAGGGTGTATGATCTTAAGGTGTTTGGTAATTGTGCTAGTGTATGGATAATATATCTGGCCATATGTAAATGTTCTGCCTTTTATGTGGGCCAAACGTCCCGATCATTGAGAATACGGATGTCAGAACATAGAAGCGATGTCCGTAACAAAAGAGAGATGAATGCCCTATATAGACACACCATCAAACATCCTAGTGCCGAATTTAGATTCATGGTAATAGACAGAATCATTGGTGATAGGAGTAATTTAGATTCATGGTAAGAGACAGAATCATTGGTGATAGGAGTAATCAGCAAGATTGGCACACTATTCTAAATCATAAAAAGAAATATTGGATTATTAATTTAGGAGCATTATTTTCTCCTGGACTTAATGACCATTTATGAAGTATACCACAGATCATTGCTTCTTTATATATTCTTTATATATTCATTATATATTATATTTATATATACAAAAATGTTTTTGGTATATTGTGTAATTTTTATAATCTTTACATTTATATTTATCATTTATATATATTTTTTTATTTACAATGTTATCTCATTAATATTTAATTTATTTGTAGTATTTGGGTTGGACCACATTTGTTATTGGTTGTGGGAGTGTATATATTGTAATGCAATGTAATATTTGCAAAAGAAGGCTGGTTAGCTGAAACCGGTCTGAATAAAGTATTTATGTTATAATTATTATATAATAGTGCTTGCTGTACTCTGTGCTGGCCACTGGTGTTTTTACTGTGAACGGATTGGCCGCGCATTTTCCATACGTGCAGAGTGTCAGCTTTCTTCATTGTAGCAATTGCCTCATGTACACTGACATCCCACTTATTCTTAAAAAAACAGATAGTGTATGCAAGAGGTGTAAATATACTTTAACACTTGAGGCAAAACACTGATACAGCCATAACTAATCCTATAGCAGTTGTCAGTGACACTTGCACCATGCCTACTTCCCAGGGTAAAGACCCTGCAAATAAAACTACTTATGGTGAGGCACTTACAGGTAACCTTCTTAAAACACTAAGATCTCCTGCACAGTACCATCAAAGAAAGGGTCCTTAGTTATCACATAAACACTCCATTAAAACAAAACCCACAGCTACACATAGTAATGCTGAAGCAATGCCTCCACTGCTAAGCCCTTAAGGCAAACCAGCACACAGCCAAATTTCCTGGTCATTGGTGATTCTATAGTGAGGCACACTGATGTCCCCTTTACCAGACTGAGTAAGGAGAGAGGCATGGTTAGCTGCCATTCCAGGGCTAAGATCCATCATCTCACGTAAGCCCTCAGGTCATTGAACCATAGGTACAAGTATGACTCTGTCATAGCCCATGTGGGTGTTAATGACCTAAGACGTACCTCCCTTGACTATATGAAGCGAGACATAATTGAGCAATGCATCTCAGGCAGGTATTAGCATAGCAATGAGCAGCATACAACCTTCTCCAAGGATGATGCCATGTTACTAACAGAAAATGATTGATTTTAACAACTGGCTTAGCTTCTGGTGTCAATCCAGGGAGGGGTACACAATTTGACAGCCTGGGAGGACATGCTTGACAGACCATGCTGCTTTGCTAGGGTTGGTCTGCACATATACCCTCTTGGCTTCCAGATACTGGCAAAGACCTTTCCAACCCCCATAGTGCCTTGTTTAGGCAATGCCAACCTGATAAACCTACCAACTTAACTGAATCTTTAAAGGGATATCTGAAGGTGATACTGCTCAATGCTAGAAGTCTTAACAAGAAACTCCACTCCCTGCACAGTGTAGACCTCTGTGTAGTAATGCAGACATGATATAAAGTCACTGAGTTTACCTCAGCAATGCAAGGTTATAATGTTTTTCACATCTTTCGTCCAGCTACTGCACAGGAGGAGCTAAAGGTGGAGACATGTCAGTCTATATTAAGAATAATCTCATGTCCAGACTAGTTAAAGTGTATGACCCACTGAAACTCACACAGGTGAAACTCACCACAACAGGGTGCTGTACCATATCCTTGCAACAAATAGGTCCCCCTTCATGTCCCAGGAAACCCATGCTACCTATCACTATGTATTAGAGTCCCTCACCATTCAGCCCAATACAATATTCATGAGCAATCATAACTATCCCACTCTAGATTGGCAATCCTGCACCACTTCTAATGTACAAGCCCAGCAATTTCTAAACTTTGTTAATACCAACATCCTGGATCAGTTGGTCCATTCCCCTACCAGGGGTACAAATATCCTTGACCTTGTACTCACAAAAATGGGGGGGGGGGGCAATGTTCCTCACCTAATGTAATATCTTTGCTCATCATATCTGATAATAAGGCAGTATTACTTATAAGAAAAAATAAATCCAGGGATCCACCAAAACCAAAAACCTTTAGGAACTATTCCAAGGTTAACCTTCCTCTCTACTAAAAACACCTTAAATCTAAGCACCCCCAAACCCAGTAAGCACCATAGAATACACTGAGCTATTTACAAAATCTCTGTACAGCCATATTGATAGCTGCATAGACCGAGCTGTGCCTACTCATATTAAAAATAAGACAAACCTTAAAGACAAGCCACCCTACTAGAATCACACTATCAATTGGTTATACAACAAAAGAAAAAAAAATCTTGGCCAAGTGTAGGAAGAACAAGACCATACATAACTAAAAGCCCCCTGATCAATCTAAACAGGCAGCTAAGAAGGTTAATTAATACTTCAAAGGCCAAATTTGCAAAAGAAATAACTTCTCAGGCAAAAGACAACCACAAAGCTTTCTACAGCGATGTCCATAACCTCAGAGGCAATACACAGTAATGTACAGAACTTACTGTAAATGACATCAGCCACACTGAACCAGAGACCATTGCTAACCTTAACAGGTTCAGCTCAAAAGCCCCCCCCCCACTCCTCCCGATAGTCCAAAGGAAATACAACATTAATACAATCCCCCCAACCATTACTAGAGAACAGGTCATTAATGAATTTTCCAAGGCAAAAACACTGCATCAATGGACCCTGATAATATCCCCAGATGTTTAATAAATAACAGGACCTCTGTGGCCCACTTAATTCACTTTTCAAATGAAGCCTTCAGTCAGGCTTTGTCCTCAAGGAATGGAAGATGGCTACAGCCACCCCCCCCCCCCCTGCAGAAAGGAGGTCCATCCACTGATCCGGGTAACTACAGGCCCATAAGTCTTACCAGCCTCATGTGTAAGGCCATGAAAAGAGTCATCATGGGCATGATAAATGAGGCCATAGATAACCTGCAAACACTGGACCCATCACAGTTTAGCTTTCTTAAAGGAAGTTCATGCCTATTAAATCTAGTTGATTTTTTTTTTTTTGAGAGGGTCACCAAAGCACTAGATGAAGGTAAGACTGTACACACAGCTTATCTCAACCTTATAAAGGCTTTTGATACACTGCCTTACTCAGGCATTATAGACAAGTGCACTAATTTAGGAGCAAACCTTTTTATCACCCGTTGGGCTCGGTATTGGGCCTGCTCCTTTCTGGCATCTATTTCCCTGAAATGGAAGCAAATGCTGAAGGTTTATGGCTGACTAAGTTTGCAGATGATTGCAAGCTGGGAGTTGTCCACCAACTCCCCTGCAGCCACTAGCATTCATCAAGAAGGTCTATCTCTGACTAACAAATGGTGTCAAAGCCATAGTCTTAAACTCAATGCTAAGAAATGCAAAATTGTACCCTTTGGGGAATCAACCATCCTGGCTAATTACCATGTTGATAATACACCCATAAGAGTCAACTCAGTGGTCAGGGATCTGGGTACTCGCATAGACAATAGCCTTAACTTTGACCACCACATGGCCACAGTGGTGAGGAAATTCTTTTATGTTGCACAGCTTATAAGTAAGGGCATGACATCTAGGTCCAAAGAGGTCATGATCCCACTGTACTCCACTCTTATCAGACCAATCATAGAGTACAATACTCCCTTTGATATGTACCAGACTAAGCATATTCAACAACTACAGCGACCTCAAAGGTTCCTTACAAAAAGAATACAAGGTGTAACAAACCTGCCTTATGCAGAGTAGCTTAAAGCCTTTTTCCTCTACTCAGTCTCCTATAGATTGCTGAGGAGTGATCTATGCCTGGCTTACAAGGCATCCACAAACCCCACACTAATGAATCTCCTACATATTTATAATTCAAAGAGTACCATAAATACAAGGTCTAGGGACCTGAACTTTGTGACATAAACAGAACATGCTGAAGAAACAGATATGTATCCCAGAGACTGCCCCTACTATGGAACAGGCTTCTCATCCATGTGAAGCTGAGTTTGACTGTTAACCAGTTTAAGCACAACCTAGACAAGTGGATGGGGAATAGGAAATTTACACTGGGCATGGTACCCATGCCCTATATGGACAGAGGTAGCTTATAAATGCCTGGCCCTCAATGTCCTATTTGGATGCAGAAAATCATTATTCTTTTGGGAAAACTTGGCTAGGCTTAGAAAGGCCCCTCTGGTCATTAGCATAGTAGCATTCAATGAATCTACAATCAATACACACCTCATTTAGAGTGGTACATTGTCGTATGTCTAGTCATGATGTAATAGATGAGACTTCATGGGTTCTGCTCAAGCAACTTTATTATGTACAAACACATCAGGATTGAGGCTTAACTTTAACTTAGGTAAACTTATATATAAACTAGTTATTACACTCATACATGCTCACTCTCTGGCTGCACTCCCAAAATGGCACTGAAGCTAGCACGTGCTTGTTATTTATATGCACGTTCAGTCCTAGAAACACTTCTTAAAGATGCAGCGCACACGCTGTGTTCTACATCCTCCCTGTTTGAGAAATAGGTTATGCAATATTGACAATATCATTTAACATGCAATCAATACAAATAATTCTTTGTCATGCAATTATACAGAACTAGATACACATATATACAATTAAGTCCAGGTCGCTGTGTTTTTCACACTAGGTCTGGAAATGCGACCAAAACATATTTCATAAAATTTAGAATCAGATTTAGCAACTGGGACTGTCTCTGCTGAATGTTCAATATTAGAAACATCAGGAATGGAAGTAGAAGTTAAGACACATTCTGGAACAGGAACATTGTCTAGATTGCTCTGAGATCTAGAGTCTGTACCACTGGAACAATGCTGTGATATTGATTCTGGTACAGGAAAAAGATGTCTGTGATTTATCTTGTGCTCCTCACCCTCAGATTCTACAAAGTAGGATCTTGGCTCAGTACATATACCTATTACTTGACCAATCCAGTTGAAACCTTTCGCCGTTTGTATCCTCACTGTCTCTCCTTCTTTCAACAGACAAATCTGCTCAATTTATCATAGCTGGACTTCTGGAAAGAATGCTTCCTGAATAATTGGGCTTTAATGGTTCTGTTGTTCTTAGCTTTAGGCCACAACAAACTAGCTCTAATAGGCAATGCTGTTCTGGTTTGCCTGGATAGAAGTCTCTGAGCAGGAAAGCCATGTAATCATCATGGAGTATGTTTCTGAGACTGAGTAAATTCAAAAACACAGCGGTATTGTCAGGCTTTGACCTTTTGAGTAATTGCTTTGTACTCCGTACTGCACGTTCAGCTAGTCCATTTGACTGTGGATATTCTTGTCTGCTAGTAACATATACAAAGTCCCATTCTATTGCAAATTTCTGAAACAACTGACTAGTAAATTGAGTACCATTGTCAGAAACAACTTTGTCTGGACTACCATGGACTGAGAAATGACATTTCAACTTAGTCATAATAGCAGTGGGTTAGGTAGTAAATCGATCCCAAACCAGTTCGAGTAAGATTCTACCAATACTAAGTAATGCTGATTGTTCCACTCGAATATATCAGTGGCTACTGTTAACCTAGGTAGTTCAAGAGCTTGACTTAGCTGAAGTGGTTCTCTTTGCAAATGCAGTTTAGTACTATTGCATACTGAACAAGAAGAAAGCACTTTATCAATATCTTTTACTAGAGAAGGCCAAAATACTAGTTCTCTCACCCTTCTTTTGGTAGATTCGGAACCTGGGTGACCATGATGCAAAATCTGAATATATTCATGCTGTAAGGAAGCAGGAACAACAATTTTAGGACCTTTAAAAATAATGGCATCTTCTATCAGCATCTCATCTCTGTAAGGAAAATAAGTTTGCAGTTCAGGTACTACACTAGATTGCTTTGACAGACATCCAAAATTAATGAAGTGGTTGAGCTTTTGCAAAATTGGATCAGTCTTTGTAAGATCTCTTAGCTCATCAAGTCTCGTGGTAGAAATATTACACACTTCTATTACATTTAAGTCAAAATTCTCTGCATCAAGCTGTTCCGTTGTATTTCTGTGCGATTCAGATAAGGTATCAGACAGATAAAGAAGTATACCTTTTCTATAGATGATTAAGAAGTTGTACTTTTGCAATTTGAGCATCATTCTTTATAATTTTGCTGGAGCTAAATGCATAGGCCTCTTTAGAATAGTAACTAGACGTTGGTGATCAGTTTCAATCTGAATAGTTCGACCATAGATATAATCATGAAACTTTAAACCTGCAAATACTATTGCCAAAAGTTCTTTCTCAATCTAAGCATACTGCATTTCAGTTTGGGTAAGGGTTCTAGATGCATAGGCTACTGGTCTCCTTTCTTGAAGAATATCTGCACCAAGACCAAATTTTGAAGCATCACAGGAAAGAGTTACTGGTTTATTAATATCATAGTATTTTAATGTAGGTGGGGTGGCAATTTTCCGCTTAAGGTCTTCAAATGCTCTCTGGTGCTGTTCCAACCAAGACCATGCAGCATTTTTGCATGTCAGCTCTTTTAAAGGTGCTGTCAACTCACTGAAGTCTGGTATAAACCTGCCTAAATATTTGACCATGCCAAAAAAACACTGTAGAGCTTGAACATTATCAGGTGCTGACATCTTATGAACAGCTGCTTGCTTGGGTGGGTTTGGTCTCAATCCAGTGCTGGCAAATACATGACCTACATATGTAATTTTTGGTAGTGTGGATTTGCAGTTTAGAGGACTGAGCTATAAGTTCACTTCATGTGCTCTTTCCAGAACTTTCTTAAGGTTTCTTTCATGCTCTGCTTCACCATTGCCTCCAACCAACAAATCATCTACTATTATGGCACAAGGATAACCCAAACAAATTTGCCCCATTGCATGCTAAAAGATTTCACTTGCAGAATTTATTCCAAATGGCATCCTTAGGAATCTGTATGTGCCCAGCAGGGTACTGAAAGTGGTCAATAATAAGGATTTGTGATCAAGCATCACTTACCAAAATGAACTGTTTATATCCAAGACAGAAAAAAACAGTGGCATTTGGCATTAGGGCTGCGACTTCTGTTACTGTATGCATTGGATGATGTGGTCTCTTTAATGCTTTGTTTAAATCTCTTGGGTCAATACATATTCTGATTTCATCTGAGCATTTCTTGTGGGCTGCTACCATGGACAACACCCATTTAGTTGGTTCTGTAACTGGACAAATTACACCTTACTGCACCATTTTATCCAGCTGAGTTTTGACTTTATCTTGTATAACTATCAGAATGTTTCTTGCTGGTCTGACCACTGGATTGACCTCTGGGTCTAACTTCATAGAATACACAACTGGAAGTTTGCCCAACTTGTCATCAAACACATCAGCACACTCTGAAAAAATGGCTTCAGAAAAATTGGAACTAGGATATGTGCTTATATGATGAACTTCTTTGGTATAAAAAAGCAGATTCATTCTTAATCTATTTCTGAGACCCAATAATGACTGCACAGGTTTTCAGACTACATAGACTAAAAAGCTGTAACAGTTGATAGCCAAATAACATAAAAGCAGTACTGAGCCTTCGGTTTGAATTTCATCACCTCCATAAGCAACAAGTTTTGCACCACCGGCCACAATGAGTTGTTCACCAGCTCTTAGTTTAGCAAATGTGTCTACTGACATAACATTACACTTTGAACCAGTGCCTACTTTGAGCTTGATGGATTTACCATTGATCTGAACAGCGCATTGCCAACAAATTCACTGCATTAACCTTTTCACTAATTACTGATACACCATCTACATAGAAAGTAAAATTGAAGCTCTCAGTATGATCAACTTGCTTTTCTGAGTGACCCTTCTTTATAACTGTGTGAGGTTTACTTGATTTACAAACGTTTTGAAAATGGTTTCCATTTTTTTACACTTGTGGCATTGCTGACCAAATGCCAAGCATTTCTCTCTTTTAGACTCATGATTGGCACCACAGTTGTGACAGTTAACAATAAAGCTAGATTTGTGTCTTGCTGATTCATGCACTGAGCATGCTCCTTTCTTAGATTTGCTGGAAAACTCCATGGTTTCCCTGGGGAACTTGCAAGGGCCGTGGCTTCCATGTGCTTAGGCCTGCTTCTATTTGCCACATGTTGTATGCTGTCCACATTTGCTCTGGAGCCTGCCAAAACCATGCTCTTATCACTTGCAAGCATACTTGTGTGCCTTTCTGTAACTTCATGGATTTGACAACTCTCAATAGCTTTGCTTAGCATTAAATCACTGTCATGAAGCAAAATCCTTCTCACAGCAGCACTATTAATACCACACACAAGCCTGTTCCTTATCAACTTATCTTTTACGTCACCAAACCAACACATTTTAGCTTTGTTTCTCAGGTCAGTAATATAATCTGCAAAAGTTTCCCCTGGTTTCTGATCTCTTGTGTAAAACAAATGCCCCTTTAATGTAATATTTGTCTGTATTCTGTCATAAACAGCATGTTAAATACTAATTATATAAGGATCGTAAGCACATTATTTTGTTGAGATTAGTAACCACAATAATTAAGGTGGCATATTTGTATATATGTATATAAGGTTTAGTAGAGTAGATTGTTATCATTATATAGATTGATGTTATACCTTTAATATTGCCCGCAGTTGTAAAATAATGTACCAGAAAATTGCTATATGATAAAAGCTCTTGGACTAACTTATAATATAACCATATCCTTGTAGTAACACAAATGGTAATTCTACGTAATTTGAATGTTAATGAGTAAAGTGGGCAATAACTATTATTACTTGCTTATGGTATGCACTCTGTAACGTCAGCTGTACCACATGTATATGTCTTGTTATCTTTTTCTGCATATTTTGTGAACAAATATTTAATAAAAATAAATTTGATAAAAAATGTAATATTTGTCGGGGGGTTACACATTTCTCTGAATTTGTGCTTCAAACACTCAGGGTCTGCCCTTGATTCAGCCTGTACAACAATATGGTGGTTTTCACCTTCTCGCTCATATACTGCTGGTTCATGCACAAATGAATGATCTCTTTCAATGGCCTCTGACCCAGCAAGGTTTAACAAAATGTATGCGCTGGTGCATGTTTCTTTGTCAGAATAAGCTGCTTATATAAAAATATCATACTTTTGCCCAAATATTCTCCAACTCTCTGCAATATTCTCATCAAATACAAGCAGTGAGGGCTTTTGAAATCTGTCTACCATATTAACACATACCAGTGAAGGGTTTTGCAAATATGCATGAACACACACATATGTACATATATATGCCAGACATTTATGCCAGTATTCATAACTATGCCCAACAGCACAATGAACATTTTATTTTATGTGTGCGCTGCTTCTTTGCTGTGCTGGATCCAAAGTCTTCTTAAGACACACAGTCGTGCTAGCTGTTTACTGCTAAATCAGAGACACAGAGCTTTGCATGACTCCATCTGTAGTCTGTTTAAATCACCAAGCCTTTCAAATTGCACACTGATAAAGAAATATATTTTGCAGCTATTTCACTATAAGCATAGTTACAGATAACTTATTTTTATAACAAACGACACATACTCTTTCTGTTAGTTTGTAGCATATATTTACAAAGTTTTCCTTCATTACAGATATGAATGATGACTTCTGCATAATATGTCTCTCTCTCCCTCTTTCTCTGTCCCTCTCTCATATAACTGAATTACTACAATTGTTATATAGAGTGCTAGTCACGCACATATATATTGTTTTTTCCTCTTGGTATCTTTTTTGACTTTCTGTAGGAAGTCACATAATGTCTGTTTTAAGACTTTTCTATTGTCCTGTCAGCAGTTCTGCTGATATGAAAATGCACAAATGTATGCAATCAGAATAACAGAAGTATGAAAGGAAACATCTGCTATTGAAAAAACATCATGTATTGCTGAGTTTATAAAAAGGATGTCTGTTAACAGATATTTGTTCTGCAAGCATGAGAAAATCATGTAATACTTGTTTTCCAATATTGCTTTGTTAGGCTTTTTCTGATGCTGTGAAGAGAAGCCTGTCTGTTATACATGTAGTATGAACACCTATTTTACATTGCTAAACTCTATACATATATTCAAGCAAACTTTTTATTCTATGCTTTATCTTTCAGCATATTTACAACAGAATTAATTTCAACCTTATATTCATAATCTCTAACCATTCCCTCTTTTTTTAAACATACTCAAAACACTTTATACATATATGTGTTTTTGATTAGATCATATAGAAACACATTAAAAAACAAAACCTTTAGTCTTTTTTTGCTACAAGTCAAAATGCAGTTTTACACAGTTGATACAATGATATTAAGTATTACTACCAAAACTGAATGTATCTAACAACTTTTTCTTTTGCAATCCATTTTGTGGGAATATTTTATTAGTTATGAGCTGTGTCTGCTTTAGTTTTATTTTTTAACTTGATTAATTTATTATTTTGCAATCACAGAATTTAATTTATGACTTAGAACTGTTCTATTAACTCTTTACTTTTCTTATATAAGATACAATAACTATGTGCTACTGCAAACATTTATACACTGCTGAAAATATACAGTTTCAATGTCATTTTAACCATAACATTGTAGTTATGTCTCTGAACTGTCCATACACTTTAATTGACAGTGAAGTATACACTGAAGAATGCTATTTACATATTAGTCCATTAGCTGTAGGAATACAATATTTTAATATATATTTTTTAACTGGGATAACCAATACTGATACAGATAAAATGGTGGCCCAAAAAACAGTAATGAGTCTCCAACTTAAAACCAATGATAATATTACAACTTGACAAATTACTTTTGAACTTATTACAGTGTATCCTGTATAGTATGTATTTATACAGACTGTTTGTTATTCATGCATTTCAATCTAGTAGGTATCCTGAGCCCATTTTTAAACATGTTTTTTCACACATATTCTTTACTAGACATTAATTTCATTTGTACTGAATTCTGTTGTATTTGTACATATAAAGACTGTAAAGTACACTTAGTCTAATCTTATAAATTTAGTAACATTAACATCAAGCAAAATCTTGGAAAATGTTTATGTCTCTTTAGAAATATCTAGTGGAATTGGCACCAAAGGCATATATCGTGTTATTTTAAACTACATACTCATACTCCGCAATTAGAAACAGTCATGCTTTTTTATACCAACATTGTTTGCCAAAAACATATTAAAATAGTGATCAGTCTTGCTATTAGAAACATTTATGCATTTTGCATATCTTTATTCTCTCTTGTATAGCTTTAATAAAGCAATTTTAAACCCATCTCTTGTATAGCTTTGCAGTTTAACATGTTGGAAATACAATTTAATACTAAACAATACAATAATAACTAGCATAAAATATCTTGGACTTTCAGATTTAATCTGTTTACCATTGTTTCGTATGCACTAATACCTGTTTTTTTCCTTTCCCCCTAAAAGAGTATTGTCAAGAAGGAATGAAATATTATTTCTTCCTGTAGCTCTATTTCAGACCCTTGGGCAGTACTGCTTATGCAGTCAGTGTAAAATTGAGAGAGTGCCACTCCCCCTGTAGTAAACTGCAGTATTGTTTATTTGCTTTATGCTGTGAGAATAGAATGTATACCAGCCCAATACTTTGGTTATATATTTACTTTATTAGGTTACTAACAAACTATGGACTTTTATCTGATTTGATAATTTTTATAAAGCTTTTGCTGTTTACTGCTACTAGTAGGTATTTATACCCTCCTGCATAATTGATATGAACCGTATGTATATTATGGCCCATTTGCTGGCTGTACTTGATGTAACTGAGTTTTTTACTTTTAACATTTACTTGCAAACTGATTATTAAGAACATATTTGCACAATTGTGACATGTTATTACAAATACCAAATAGTGCTAAATGTAAACATTTAACAATTATATTTTAATAACAATAATAGTTTAGAAAAATATAAGCCACTTGTCTGGCAATCAATCTTGTTTTTGATCTTGTTTTTGCAACATTTCCTGTAACTATTTATCCATTCTAGGAAGGTTTGATACACTTTCATTTTAGTTAACCCTTTTAGCATTTTTTTAATCATCTATTAATACACTTGCAGTATTTATTTAGTTATTTATTTAACTGCCCTACCATTAATTTTACAAAAACTGTTTGACTAATACCATTTGTGATTTTATTTCTTTTTAAAATTCAGAACTTTAACTGTTTGGTGTGGTGTTACTATACAATTATAAAAAATTGTAAAAAACAAAATAGATATTAGCTTAACTAACACATGTTTATATTTACATTATTTATATTTGCTGTTGTCTGCCTTTTATTCTTGTGCATTGCACTTCAGATAAAAAGAAAATACATGCATGTCAGTCTTGTGACTTTAAATCTTTACTCTTATTAACTATTTTTATTTGATTTTTATACACTAAAACCATTGTGTACGTTTGACTATGCTATAAGAATAGCAGTTATATGGTCTATTTTACTGTACTACTGATAAATGTCTTGCTTTAACTGAATGAAAGTAAAATATTTAAGAATGATTTGTCCATACATCAGATCTTGGCATGTTTGCTTAACCATTTTCAAAACATAAACATATTATAAAATATACTTCTTTTGTAGAAATCAGCTGTAGTTTCCTGTTCTTTTTAAGATCAGCTGTTATATTGAGGAAGTCAATCTCTGTCAGTTTAGCTAATTTATTTTCTTTATCCTGCAACTGCTGTTCAAGAGTTTCCTCATAGTCTGCCTGATATGTCTCAGGAGCCTGTTCTGCTGAATCTGAAACTCCTAAGCACTTTTAAAAAAATGTATGTATAACTTGTCCAAGCTTCCTGAACTCACTGTGTCTGTCTTTTAAAAGTTTACTAAATTATTTTATAACAAGATGTATTAGAGTTTCTGTCAATAACTGATTTGACTGTTGTTGTAACTCTGAAATAAACCTTTCACAACTGGTGACAGAACATAACCGTCTAACATCTGACTATAATGTCAGCATATTAACTTTTCTTGGTTCTTTACCATTAACATTTTTGTCTGTACAGTCTAACCTTTGAATAGTGGCATGCACTGTATTTTTATGACATTGTACACACAATAAACATTTGTCATACCACACATGATTTTGTTTCAGATACCAGTCAAATATTGTAATCCATTTGCATAATGCCATACTATCAACTTGCCCTAATAAGGTTTTACATTTGCTAATATGCTGTATATGTCAACATTTCATTATGTTATGATTATCACCTCTATGACATTCATACTGTATGTAACACAGAATTTTTTTCTTACCAGTCAACAGAGAGACAGATGGCCAGGCTGCTTTACTGTAGATGGTTGAAAAGTCTCTGTAGTTACTTGTGAAGTTGGTACAACAAAACTGGCAGTTTCAGTCTTACAACTTTGTATTGTACCTTTTTTGAGAATTTATGGCACTGCTCACAATCCTGCACTGCAGTCTCACTCCGGATTTAGACATCTAATAAACTGTATTATTGCTGCAAACTGTAGAAAACTGTAGAAATCTGAAGTACTTCACCTAAACGCTAGTTACTGTGTTTTTACAGGAGTGACCTTATACAAGGCATTACCCACTCACTCCCCCTGTTTTTGGATACAGACTAGGAATGCTCGTTAGGATAACTTATTTTTATAACAAATGACACTTACTCTTTCTGTTAGTTTGTAGCATATATTTACAAAGTTTTCCTTCATTACAGATATGAATGATGACTTTTACATAATATGTCTCTCTCTCCCTCTCTCTCTCTCTCTCTCTCTCTCTCTCTGTCCCTCTTTCATATAACTGAATTACTACAGTTGTTATATAGAGTGCTAGTCACACACATAGATATTTTTTCCTTTTGGTATCTTTTTTGGCCTTCTGTGGGAAGTCACGTAATATCTGTTTTTAGACTTTTCTATTGTCCTGTCAGCAGTTCTGCTGATGTGAAAATGCACAAATGCACGCAATCAGAATAACAGAAGTATGAAAGGAAACATCTGTTCTGTTGCTATTGAAAAAACATCACGTATTGCTGAGTTTATAAAAAAGGATGTCTGTTAATAGATATTTGTTCTGCAAACATGAGAAAAATCATGTAATACTTGCTTTCTAATATTGCTTTGTTAGTCTTTTTCTGATGTTGTGAAGAGAAGCCTGTCTGTTATACATATAGTATGAATGCCCATTTTACATTGCTAAACTCTATACATATATTCAAGCAAACCTTTTATTCTATGCTTTATCTTTTAGCATATTTACAACAGAATTAATTTCAACCTTATATTCATAATCTCTAACACACAACAGCCTCTGAATAACTAAACTTTGCAAAATTAGTTTCTTGGGCACTACAACACTCTTGAAATTACTTTAATGCAATAAATCACCTCTTATCAGTGTAAGAAACATTTCAAAATAACTGCAATGTGCGAATGAACTGGGCAGAAGAAGCTCAGAATAAGAAACATTTTGAAGCAACTGCACTTTGCAAATAAACAGTACACGGCACATTGAAATTTCTCCAGAATAGTGGTACTTTACTAGATAATTCTTTACAGTGCAAGAAACACTCTGTAATGGTGGGACTTTCAGAATGGACACACCCAGCACAAAACACTTTTCAAAATAGCTGTACTTTAACTGTACTTCACGAAATAGCTGCACTTTTCACACAAATAAACTCTTTGGAATATATGCACAGTAATAAGCACACACTGTAAGCACTTTTACACACTTTGAGATACTTCGAAGAAATCCAGTTAGGCTATTCAGAGCTTCAATTAATGCAAAATAGTAATTTATGACAAAATACAGCACTTTGCCAAAAACATGCAGTTGTCTTGCTTTATTAGTGTGTAATGTGCCCTTTGAGTCCCTTATTATATTTGTTTTGCTCATTTAATCTCTTTTCATGCTCATTATACTTTATTTGTGCTTGTTTTACTCTAAACATACCCGTTTTGCTTTAAACACGCTCATTTTTCCTTAAACATGTCCATACTGCAATTCTGAGGTAATTCCAAACCCCTTATTTACTTTTCTGATGCTTGTTTTATCAAATCTCTTAATTTTAAACATTTTGTTTAATCAATAAACCTTTTGTGCCTCTCTCTTGTTTAATAATGCCATTTGTGCCCTTATAATGCTCTGTTTTATCTTTTTTTTTTTTATAAAATAAACTGTCCGTGCAAGTTTTTATTACTTTTAGTTCTTTTCTGCTCTTTTTCATGCTTGTTTCTCTTAGTTTACCTTCACTGTTAAGTCTGCACCTCTTAGTCTGGAAAGCAGTCTCTGGAATCTTAGTTCTGACAACATGTCACTCGTCTAGTCAGGATGTAATAGACAAGACTTCATGGGTTCTGTTCAAACAAATTTATTATGTACAAACACATCAGGATTGAGGCTTAATAACTTTAACTTAGGTAAACCTATATACAAACTAGCTATTACACTCATATATGCTCAATCTCTGGTTGCACTCTCAAAATGGCACTGAAGCTAGCACGTGCTTGCTATTTATATGCATGTTCAGTCCTTGAAATGCTTATTAAAGATACAGCACACACGCTGTGTTCTACATACACAAAATCCTACCTCTTGATAACTAAGATAAAGGCAATCATTAAACCACAACAATCCCTGCAAATTATGCACCTAAAGTTCTAATGGTATTACTATAGTAGACTGCCAAAATGTTAACTAAATATAGCATACATCTGCATGGTCTATATAAATCGAGGGTTGTATCAATGTATAGGTATGTAAGAATAACCCAAGAAAACAGTTATCACCTGAAAATCCTCAACATGTGCACTTCGTACTTGTTCAAAGACAGTGGGTGGTATTCAAAGTCACAGGATTCACATAAGCATAATGGTAATCAGCGAATGGTGGCACTGTACCTGCATGCACCTGTATTTAAATCAATTGTGCACAAACAAATGGTACTGGTATTATAAGTTTTCAGCTGAAGTGGAGTAGTAGCGTACTTATGTATGAAATAACTTGTATATACATAAAGTCACAAATAATTTTAGGAATTTTCGACAGAAGACTGCGAGTATGAGCTTGCATGGATCTCTCAAGAGCTTCTATGAGAACCTGTACTGCGCTGAGCAGAGACTCAGTAGCCCACAGTTCACCAAAACTGTTTAAATGTTTCTTCTATTTAATGTGAGTGCCCTTATATGGGCACCCTGTTTTGGGCTGTTATAAGGTTGGAAAGGGAGTAAGATAGGAAATCTGGAAATAGAGAAGAAAGAACACAACAGACACACAAAATGAATACCTTAAGAGGATTGTGGGATTTTGTGAGAGATGCGTCGAGGAGGGGCACTATATTTTTGTGGAGGACAGACCCCCATTTTCCAATTTTTAAGAGGGAAGTTAGGGAAGGAGTAAGTGTAGAAGGTGTAGGAAAGATGGTTAAGGAAGAGAGTTTATCCCCAAAAAAGAAACCTCAGTCAGCACCTGTCACCCCTGTCAATGAGGGACAAAGGTGGAACCCCCGGGACTAATTTATGGTCTCCCATTCACTCGTGAAGGTTATGTTTGAAGAGGGCCAGTGAGGTACTCTGTTTGACATGTATGGGAAGTCTATTCCAGAGACAGGGCAGCCTCTTGGAGACAAACCTGTCTCTCCAGCAGGTTTTGTTGATGTCGCATATTAGATTTAGGCCTATCAAGTAGGTATTGTGCGAGAAGTTAAACTTATGGATATGGACCTAAGTAGGGCAGGCTTCAATATTGTCTTGTAGGCAAGACACAGATCACCTCTGAGCAATCTGTATGATACTGAGTAAAGTGATAGTGATTTAAGCCAGGATAGATGTTGGAGGCCATGGATTCTTTTTGTGAGGTATTTCTGTGACCTTTCCAATTGGTGCAGGTGTTTGGAGAGGTACATACCAAACAGGGCATTATACACTATTATAGGTCTAATAAAGGAGTACAGAGAGATAATAACCTCTTTTTTTCTGGATGCAATCCCTTTTCTTATAAGATGGTCGAATGTAAGATTGTTGTCAACCTAAGTTCCCAGGTCTCTCACCACAAGTTGTGTGCTTAGGGGGTTGCCAATGATGTGGTAATCAGTAGGGGCCGTGTTTTTGCTGAATGGTACATTAATACATTTTTTTGCATTTAACTTAAGGCCATGACTTTGGAACCAGTTATTTGTAGCTGTGAGACCCTCTTGCAGTATGTTAACATCAATTAGGGAGGCAATGACAGCACCCATCTGCAAATCTGGTCAGCCACAGGGCCTTTGTCTTTGCCTGGACCTCTAAGAAGTATATGCCAAACAGTAGGGATCCGAGGACAGATACCTGGGGAACACCACTAGTAACAGGTCTGCTGTCGGAGTTGGCAGCACATATTTTGACTTTATGGGTCCTATCTGTGAGCCAGTTGGCCACCCATCTAACTAGATATGGATTAACACCAAGTTGTGTTAGCTTTTCGATGATGCCCAAGTGGGGGATTGTGTCAAAGGCCTTGGCCAGGTCAAGGTAAGCTGTATGTGCTGACTTTCCCTCATCCAGGGCCTTGGTGACCGTCTCAAAGAAGCCATCTAGTTTCAATAGGCAAGATCTGCCCCTGATAAATCTGAATTGGGTGGGGTCGGGTGCTTGGAGATTGCCTATGTCCTTGTTTATGACAGCTGTAATAATATGCTCCATGACTTTACAGATCAGACTTGTCAAGCTGATGGGGCGATAGTTTCCTGGGTCAGTAGTGGCACCACCTTTGTGCAAAGGGATTACAATGGCAGTTTGCCATTCTGCTGGAATGAAACCTGTAGTTAGGCTGTGGTTGAATAGGGTGCTCAAGGGCAAAGCTAGTTCTTGCTGGAGATAGTGCAGAATACTTCCTGGGATACTATTAGGTCCTATGGAAGCTGTGTTCTTCACCTTAGATAGGGCCTTTAACACTTGATCTACAGAGATGTGAGATGTGGGACAAGTATCAGGAATGTCAACTGGGCCTTTGGGGGGGGGGGTGATAAGGGGGTGAAGTTTGCACTGAACCTATCAGCCAGCAGGTTGGCTAAGTCAGCAGGATCAGTGTAAGTGGTACCACTAAGTACTAGTTTGGAACAAACTTGGGCTTTGCTGTGGAGGTTCCTAACATAACTGAAGAAGGACTTGCGGTTTCACTTTGTTTTGGAGGCTAGTTTCAACTCATAATTGGCTTTGGAGGTTTTCACTAGTGATCTAATATGCTTGTTGAGGCAGAGAAGGGAGTTTTTCCAGTTTGGAATTTTTTCCTTTTTACCCTTGGACAACATTTTCTTCCTTTTGTTGTAAAGCCTGTTGTTATAGGATGTCCACCAGACAGGTTTGTGTTTCCTTGAGGAACAGATTTAAGTTCTGTTGGGTATGACTAAGTCCATGCAGTTGTACAGGTGCTTGTATACTGCACTGACATACTGTTCAACATAGTTGTCTGCATCATCTGAGGGGGGCAGTGGTGTGAAGCTGCTGATACCCTTCCTTAGGAGATTGTAGACAGCTTTTGGGAAGTTTTTTAGCCTGGTTTTGGCTAGGGAGGGGTTGTGTGGGATAGAAACTTCGAATGAGACAGACCAATGATCTAATCTCACCAGGGAAGAACATACTATAGGGGTGGTACAGCAGTCACCCCTGTTGGTGAGAACCAAGTCCAGTATGTTATCTCCCCTTGTGGGGGATAAGACCAGCTGATCCTGTGCATTAGAACTGATGAAGTCAAGGAATCATTGGGTGAGTGCATTAGTGCAGGAATAGTTCACCCAGTCTATGGTGGGATAGTTGAAGTCACCAAGGATCAGAGTGTTAGGGGTTACCTTGATGGAGTCAAGTAGGTCCAGGTAGGAGGTGTATGTGTCCTGAGACATGGAGGGGGGGTGTATAGCTGGATTTAACTTGGATGGTGTCTTGCCAACTGTCAATTGCACCTGGAGTAGTTCCAGTGTTTCATGTTGTTAAATCAGTCTGGAGGTGTGCCTGTCCTTAATGAAGATAGAGACTCCACCACCCTTAGTCTTTCAGACCTCATTTTGGGGTCGGAAAGTGTGGAATGAGGTATAGCCTGGTAAGGTAGGGGTGCTCTCTGCAGCCCCGAACCAAGTTTCTGGGACTGCACAGACATCAGCATCTTACAGTGTGAGGAGAGCCTCCAGTGAGTGCATTTTCAGATTAAGGCTCCTAGCATTGAACAGCATGACCTTCAATTTGCTTTTTGACAGATCTTTTATGTTGGAAGATTTGTATTTGGGACATGGCCTAGAAAGGCACAATGAGGGAGGCAAGAGCTTTGGCCAAGATCCAGAACCCTCAGGGTGACAGGTGGAGACCATCTCTGGGAAAGCATTGTGGCCTGTCAGTCATGTCCTCCCAGGCAGACAGATACTGTATCAACTTAGAAAGACACCAGAAACTAAGCAAATTGTTGAAGTCAAACATTTTTTGCTGGTATTGTGGTATCATTCTTGGTAAAGGTAGGATGCTGCTTAGGGTTAGGGTCATACCTGCTTGGAGCACATACTCTGACAGCTCAGTCATCTCTCTCTTCATATAGTCCAGGAAGGTATGTCTCAGGCCATTCATACCAACATGGACAATGACAGAGTCATACTTGTACCTACTGTGGAGAGACTTGAGTGTGTGTGTGTGTGTGTGTGTGTGTGTGTGTGTGTGTGTGTGTGTGTGTGTGTGTGTGTGTGTGTGTGTGTGTGATGTGGCATATTTTAGCGCCTGACAAACAGCTGACCATGACTTTCTCCTTGTTGAGCCTGGTGAGAGGGACATTGGTGTGTCTCACTATTGAGTCACCAATGACTAGTGTGTTGGGTTAATTGTTTTGCCTTATGGGTACATTGGTTTATTGTTTTGCCTAATGGGCTGTGTTTGTGAGACACTGATGCACTGACTACTGTGTGTGATGTGATTGGTGTTGTGTGTGGAATGTCTGTGAGTGTGTTTTGGGGGTCTCTGTTGTTTAGGCAAGTTTTTGTTGAGGAACCCTGCATAGGTGGGTGTGTAGCTATGTGATGTGGGTGATGTGGTGCTTGTACTGGCAATCTTCTTTTTGTCAGGAGTATTGACTGTGGTGTGAGAGAGCATGGATTCCAGCTTACTGATGTAGATGCATCTCTCACAAGTAGAATAATTATGTTGTAGGAGAAGGGGACTATCCGTGAACATGAGGCAATTGCTACACTGTCTCATTATGCCCATGTCGACCAGGCTGGCAGGGGAAACTGATGGGAATTGTCCAGACACAGTACTTGATGGACTTACAGAGAACAGGGTTTGAATGCAAAAACCCTAAATGTAAAATAAATGGCCAGAAGCACAAGTGACACAACCAAAACTAAGATGCTTAGAATATTAATCAGGCTACTAACAAGCAGCAATAAGTGCAGAATAAGAGCATCTGTACACTTAAGAGCACACAGAACAGTAAACTAAGGTAATAAGGTAAAAGTCAGTGAAGTAAGAGCAGTTGAATAAAGAATAAATAATTTTTTTTCAGTGGAGAGGGAGTGACAGAGCAGATTAAGAGACTATAAGAATTGCCCTTGCCAAGTGCTCTCTCTGTACACAGCAGAAGAGATGGGACTGGTAGGAGTGTCTAAAATCAAAATATGATCTCACTGTACTCAGTTGAGGGGGCAAATGAGATGGGCCCAGGAGGAGTGTCCAAAAGAAAATTTACAGCAGGGGAAGGCAATTTCAAAGCCACCAAGATTAACACCACAACAAGAACAGGGAAGGGTAGGGAACTAACTGCAGAAAGACAGAGACCACAATATTCAATGAAACAAATAAATAGAATGCAGTACTAATCTTAAACAATAAAAGCTACACTTTTTACACTTCTAGCAAACTAACTGCAGAAAGACAGATACCGCAATATTCAATTAATATTCAATGAAACAAATAAATAAAATATAGTACTAATCTTAAACAATAAAAGTGCAGAGAAAAGTATACTTAAATAAAGCTTGTGTGTCCAGCTGATTTTTGCAGGTAGATCACAGCCAGCCAACAGCTCAGATGTTGAGCAGAATAAATACACAGAGATGTGAGTAACACTGATTATAAGGCAAACAGAAACCCCCAGGCTAAGAGTTAACACAGAATTTCTAAAGAAGAGAAACAACCTCCAATGAGCCCAAATGGCTACACTTTTCACACTTCTAGCAAACTAACTGCAGAAAGACAGAAACCACAATATTTAATTAATATTCACTGAAACAAATAAATAAAATGCAGTACTAATCTTAAACAATAAAAGCTATGCTTTTCACACTTCTAGCTTGAGACACGAGACACAGAAACACTGTGGCAGGATTATGTTGAGGGATCAAGACATACAGATGGCAAGCAGACACAAAAGAGATGGGGAGAATATCTGATAGAGAGCTATCACCCTGGACAGAAGGGCATCAAATATCTCCCTCCCATGCCTGATCTGGAGAGGGGGAGCCTGATGGTGTGAGGAAGAAGACCTTGGATGGTTTGATGGTCACAGCTGACAAGGTCAATGAGTTTTGTACCTGATAGAGAAGAGACTGCAGTTGTTGCAAACACCTCTCCAAAGCCCTCTCAGCTACTGCCTCAACCAGGCAATGAAGTTCATGCTATTTACAGCTTAGCAGCCTGCTGCACACAGAGGGGCTAATGGGGTGGAGCCACCCCCCCTATGAATTCATCCCTGATCAGGCAGGAGGAGACAGTGAACATTCCCTTACCGAGTAGGCATGTGGCTGAACTGTCCCAGTGCCTTCTGGACTTATAGAAAAAACTACCACAGAGGAAGAGAAAAAAAGAGACAGAGAAATGGAAATAAGAAACAGACTCACACATGTTCTAAAAAATGGTGTTTTATTTAATAACAGGAAACTAACCATTTAATCATTTAACAAGAAATTCCTGTTATATGTTTTTTTATTTATTAATGCAATGATTGGATTCTGATAACTACTTCTTGATAGTACTTGGTATTACAGATTCTTCTCTGATATGAATTAAGTACTGCATTGCCTTGTGGAAATAGATGACATAAGCAATGCAATGAACTACTGCCTCAGTGAATACTCACAACTACTGATTTAGTGAAAGGTAATGGTTTCACTCCATAACTAGTTATCATTGCTCTGCTATAGCTCCTTCCATGCCTGTCATTTAGTATAATACATTTACATTAACATCTCTGTTTTTATCTACTGAGTATGGACTGATCATCAATCTGACTGAGATAATCTATGAAAATAAATCTTCATACTGCATTAATGAATGGTACTATTTTAAAAGGCATATATTTTTATATTATTTAACTAGTAAATATTATTAAACAACTAATTAGTATTACCTAATCATAAGTTCATAGGTGAATACTAGGTTAACTGCCTTGAAGTGCCATCTTAAGCCTAGCCAGCACCCCAAGGTGAAAATCAAACCCCTGCACCTTATGCCTATCTGGTAAAGACCTTAACCATTATGCCAAACCCACCCAGGTGGTTGGAGCAAAGGTTAAGGTTGTGAGCTTTAATTCCTGTGGTACAGAGGTTGTTTCCTTCAGCCCTCATTTGCTTACTGTGTGACCTTGAGCAAGTCATTTAACCAGGCGTTGCTCCTGAGTTGCCCCTGAAAAGAGACTGTTTGTCCAGTGGGCCTACCAGGTTACCAAACAAGTATAATTATGATGATTATTATTATTATTATTATTCAGTACTGTTCTTACTTATGACTATGCCACACCAGCTTTGGCATTCACTCCTAGTGCTGCTCACTATTATATTGGACCTCTGGTGCTGTGGAGATATGAGAAAAAAATAAGAGAAAAAGAAAAGTGCTTACTCATTCCATTTGTGTGCGCATCATGGGTGAAAGCAATTCGGTGTTTGCAACTTGTGTTATATTTATTAATAAATTTTATAACAGATGTCAACACCTCCCATCCCGTCCATGCCTCATTTTCACAAGCAGGTCACTGTATTTTCCTGAAGATATGCAGCATATGTTAAAACTATTTAGAGTTGCAGAGTTGAGATGGTATCCACCCTAGAAAAGCTGTTGTGGTATATATCTTTGCTTCAACAACCTTATTGCGATCAACTTTAATTAAATTGCTGCAGCCAGTACTGCATGTTCATGAGTTGATACACTCAGAAGCAGTATAGATGACTGTGACTGGGTGGGGTGGGGGGTGCCTAGTGATCTACTTCTGGAAGGTATGTTGCCATGGCAACCTCAGCTGTTAGTCAATTACAGGCGGGGCCTATTCCTGCAGTTGTTGCTAATCTTGCAATTTCAAAGTGACCAGTGTAAGGTGCAATGATGTTCAGCTCTGCATATGTGTTTATATAACTGACATTAGTTCTAAGGTATGGTAGTGAATTATTAATTCTGTATGCTATTCAACATGGCCTAAGGCATTGCAGTTTGCACAAATGCGATCATACACAATATTATGCATTGCAGCTAATTTTTGCACAACTCCCACCCTTTCCCAGTTCTGGAAATCACCAAAACCAGTATCAGTTTCTCGGTATACATACTGTAACAATGAAACATGATGATAATTTTTAGTATACAGCTTCACCTTTACCACTGACTAACCATTAAACTATATGAAGCTATTAATTCAGAGCAATTACAGGCAGTCCCCGGGTTAAAGACATCTGACATAAGGATGACCCATAGATAAGAATGGACTGCAACAATGTCAGAAATAACGTGGAAATAAATAAAAATCTTTAAAGTTGCCTAAATCTTACCTTGAAAATGAAGAATTATGTTGTACTTTTCTTTTCCCCATATTACTCATTTATGAAACTGCTCACACGTCTTGTGAGAGCAGTTAATTCTGCCTTCATGGAGAACAAGAGATTTGATTGGTTAAGTGATGGCTGTGTTGGTGATTTGATTGGTCAAGACCGCTGTCTTGTACAGTACAGTATTGAAGCAGTTAGTGTAATGTACAGTAGAATGGGCAAATCACATTGTGGCTCACTAGGGTCTAGGTGACAGTGGGATGTCTGGCAGAGGTCTGAAAGTTCAGGAAAGAATGGAAAACATTCATGGGTGATGCCTGTAGTACAGAAATGTGAAGTGAAGCTTAAAAAGAGGTAAGTTTAACATAGTTTCATAGGTTCATAGGTAGGTACTAGGTTATTGGCCCTAGGGCCTATGTAAGCCTAGCCAACAAGGTTCCCTGGCTTTTGCCACACATGGATGCTATTTACCTGTGCCCCTGTCTAGCACGGCCACTGAAGTGATTCCTGGGGTGAATTTCTTATTACCCATCCACTCACTGAGATTTTTCTTGAAAAGTGCTAGTGACGAACTCTGTTTGACATAGATAGGTAGCTTGATCCAGAGTATGGGAAGTCTCTGGGACAGGAATCTATCCCTCCAGCATGTTCTGTTAATTGTGGTGACGAGGTTTAGGTCTCTAGAGCATGTAGCTCTGAGGGATTGGGATTTCTTTAGGTGTAGCATGTCCAGCAGCTCAGGGTTTGACATAGCTTTGTATGTTAGGCAGAGATCAACTCACAGTAGGTGATATGCTACGGAGTAAAGCTGGAGTTTTTTGAGGCGGTCAGCTTAGGTTAACTGTTTGAGTCCCATAATCCTCTTTGTGAGGTATTTTGTGGCATTTCCAGCTGCTGCAGATGCCTTGTAAGGTGCATTCTAAATGGGGCATTGTACTCTATAATGGGTCTGATGAGAGATGAGTAGAGAGGGACAATGATTTCTTTTTTCCTGGATGAGAACCCTTTCATGATGAGGTGTGCCATGTAGAAGGATTTCCTGACTACTGTGTTGATGTGATTATCAAAGGAGAAGCTACTGTCCACTAGAGTCCCGAGGCCTCTTATCACACCTTCAGTGTTAAGTGGGCTGCCACCTGTGTGGTAGTCCATGGGTACAGGGTTTGTACCAAAGGGGATGACAATGCATTCTTTGGTGTTGAGCTTGAGGCCATGGCTCTGACACCAGGCATCAGTCTGAGTGAGGCTCTTTTGCAGGACGTCCACATCATTTGGGGACTCGACTGTGGCACCTAATTTGCAGTCATCTGCAAACCTTGTCAGCCAGAGGCCCTCTGTGTTGGCCTGTACTTCAGAGAAGTAGATCCCAATCAAGAGTGTACCCAAGAATGGACCTTGTGGTGCTCCACTTAATACAGGTTTGGAGACAGATTTGAAGTCCGCAATTTTTACAGTTTGGGTTCTGTACCAGAATGGCAGATGGTGTTGAAAGCCTTGGCGAGGTCAAGATAGGCTGTGTGGACTGCCTTACCCTCATCCACGGCTTTGGTGACTGTTTCAAAGAAGTCGATCAGGTTCAGGAGACATGATCTGCCCTTCACAAATCCGAACTGGGTGGGGTCCAGAGTTTAGAGGCTAACAATATCCTTGTTTATGAGTTCCATGATAATATGCTCCATGGCCTTGCAGACCAGGCTCATCAGACTAATAGGGCAATAGTTCCTGGGGTCCATGGTGGCTTTGAGGAGTGGTACAACTGTTGCCCTGCACCATTAAGTGGGTACAAAGTCTGTCGAGAGGCTATGACTGAACATGATGCTTAGGATGGGGGGGCTAGTCCATTCTGGAGTTCATGTAGAATGTATCCAGGGATATTGTCCGGTCCCATGGATGCCATGTTCTTGGCTTTCGATAGCACAGTTTTCACCTGTTCAGTTGTGATTGCAGGGACACTGCATTCATCTAGTATGGATATGAGCCCTTTAGGAGGTGAGGGGGGGTAAAGTTGGCACTGAATCTATCAGCCAGGATGTTGGCGATATCAGTTGGTTGCATGAATTTTGTGCCATTGTGCTGTAATTCAGAGCAGATCTGGGTGTTGCCATTGAGTTTCACGACCTAGCTTTAGAATACTTTGTTGTTGACCTTAGAGTCAGTGGCAATCTTGTTTTCATAGTTCACTTTGGAGGATTTTATGAGGGGACTCAGCTTCTTGCTGAGGCTGACCAGGGAGCTCCTCCACTCTTGGGATTTCATTCTCTTTTGCAACAGTTTCTTCCTTCTGTTGTAGAGTTTGTTAATAGCAGGGGACCACCAAATTGGTTTCCTTTTTTAGAAGACTGCATTTTGGTTCTATTAGGGATAGCATGATCTATGCACCCATGAAGGTGCTTATAGATTGCGTTTGTATAAGATTCAGCAGTGGTAACTGTATTGTCCATCTGCATGGGTGTTGTGAAATTGGCCACTTCTGCCTTAAGAAGCACGAAGTTGGCTTTGGAGTAGGTTTTTACTGTGGTTTCCTTAGTGGGGGGTGGGGGCGGGATGTGGATATCTACAGTGATTAGTTTATGGTCTGATCTGACCAATCAGGAGCTGACTTCAGGTGTCGAGCACCTGTCACTCATGTTGGTAAGTACTAGATCTAGGATATTTTTGCCCCTTGTAGGGGTGTGGACAAGTTGATCCAGGGCATTGGAGTTTATGAATTCTAGGAAGCATTAAGGAAAGGAGTTAGTACAAGAGTAGTTTTCCCAGTTAATGGTGGGGTAGTTGAAATCTCCCAATATTAGGGTGTTTGGTTGGATCCTGATATTCTCTATTATATCAAGAAAAGAGGAGTGGGAATCCTGGGGCATGGTGGGGGATCTGTGGCAAGCTACAATATGGACTGCAGTTTTGCACAGAGTTAGTTGCACTTGTATAATTTTGGATGAATTATGTTGGGCAACTAGCCTGGAGGTGTGGTTGTCCTTAAAGAATATGGACACACCTCCGCCCTTGGTGTTCCAGTCCTGGTTTGATGGCCGAAAGGTATAGTATGAGTTATGTCCTGGTAATGCAGGGGTGCTTTCTAGAGCCTTGAACCAGGTTTCAGTCACTGCACAGATATCGATATTCTTCATTTTAAGGAGTGCCTAGAGTGAGTGCATTTTGAGGTTTAGACTTCTAGCATTGAGTAGCATTACCCTCAGTTTTTGCTTGCCTGTATCATTTATGGCGATGGTTTTGTTTTTTGAGCTTTGCCTAAAAAAGGCACTATAGGAGCGGCAAGAGCCTTAGCCAGTATCCGGAATCCCAGGGGCGACAGGTGCATATTTTCTTTTTTTGCATGGAACGTTCTATTGTACTGTACTGTAGTGTATGACCATAGTTGCTGTAGTATTATAATGTACTTACAGTATTATTATTGTTATTACTACAGTATACAATATTTTAAGACTTTTTATTTGGTAGTGTTTCTAAAGTGTTTTATATGCAAAGAAAAGTAAAATAAATATTAGACTGAGGCAAACATTTGACTAGGTGACATTTAATAAGAACAATATGTACTTGTTTCGACTTACATAGAAATCTGACTTAAGAACAAACTAAAAAACAGATCTCGGCCTTAACCCGGGGACTGCCTCTATCACCGTCATTACAATGAAACTGTCTGATGGAACTACAATGCCTAAGAAATTCAGCAAATGAATATTTCGTAACAAACCACTTCAAATATGATTCTGATATTTAGAAATATCATCTTTTTACAACAGCCATGAAATATTTCATTTATACATTTTACATAATGCATGGCAACTGAATTATGAATTATGGTTTATACATATAATGTGAATATGTATATAGGTATATATATATATAGAGAGAGAGAGAGAGAGAGAGAGATCTCTCTCTCTGTATATATATATATATATATATATATATATATATATATATATATATATCGATATCTAAGTGTATGTGTATCTCTGTATATACATACGTGTGTTTGTGTGTGTGTGTGTGTGTGTGTGTGTGTGTGTGTGTGTGTGTGTGTGTGTGTGTGCATGTGTGTGTGTATATATAAACAACTGAAGAGCAGGGAGGTTGAATGTAACTGCTAGCAATCACCTAATTAAAGTGAAGTTCTTTTATTTATTTTATTTATTTATTTAGTTATTATTTTTTGCTCTTCACTTGAAGAGCTGATGGGCTAGGGCATTGGATCAGCACAGGGTGCTTATTGAACCAGATACACTTGTGGGTCTGAGACTGACCCAACTAGATGATTCATCTACCACCTCTATAGCACATCGTACCTGTAGCATACCTACTCATCAGATCAAGGGATCCCCATCAGGGATGATAGGTGATCCCCCAACACCTGCCATATATCAGATTTTCACCACTCAGAGTCAGTGGCGACCTGCTCCAGCTTCTGCAGGTACAACTCCTACAGTAGGTTGGGGGTTTGGTCTCCCTGACAGACTAGTCTGGGGCATAACCTTGAGCTTTAACAGACTGAATGGCAGTGGATAGACCAGTTTGAGGCACAACCCTGGTCTTTCACAGACTGAATGGCAGTGAAGTACAAGTTCTGAATAAGAAAAAGGCTGAGGCAAGGTATACTAGGGAGTGAACCACACCCTCTGATGTGGGACATCACTCTGCCCCACCCATAAACCCATACTGGTTAGCTACCTATTGAAACTTTGGAAAGGTTTTGTATAACCCAAATGAAGAAAGAAACCACACTGGAATCCAAAATAAAGTTAAAAGTTAGCGCTTTCGTTTACTGTATTAAGCAAACTTCATCAGACAAAATTGAATAAAAATACAGCCATATTTATATATAAAAAAGTTAATTAATATGACACCATTTCCTTCAAACCAAGATCAAGCCTCCAATTAAAGTACCAAACCACAAGAAAAATAATACAGCCATAAGGTATTCAAATAATACATGAACTGTATGAAGAACATTAAATACATATATCAAAAAACAGGTAAATAACCATATTAAACATATAAAAATATAAGTGTATATGTTATCTCATTAATGCTCTCAGTTTCAACATACTTTTAATGGAAACTGAGTCATTCAAACCTGGGGCAGATAAGGCATTCAGCGTTAGCTGCCAAATTAATTCCCTCTCCTCAATTTTCAAATCTATTGGACCACCTCTCACATTTTCATAGATTTTTTCAATAACCAAAAATCTAAATTCATGTTCAGGAAAGGTGTTAATATGCCTGGCTAATGCATTGTTCAAATTCAATTTGTTGATAGTGTAAATATGCTCATAAATCCTGCTTTTAAGTGGCCTCCCAGTTTTGCCAACATAAAAAGCTGGACATTTCAAGCATACAGCCAGGTACACCAATCCTTTAGTATTACAATTGAATTTATCTTTGATGTCAAAGTTCTTTCCTTTAATACTAAATTTGTTACCCACTTGTATGTATCGACACCAACGACATGCCTGGCATTTATACATACCACAGTGAGGCGAATGACATCTTGCACTATTCCCCTCAACAATGTTTTTCAAATTCAGTCCTTTTCTAAACACTAAACTGGGTGAATCACCCACTTGGTGTATAACATTGGCATCATCCAAAAGGAAACACCAATTTTTAGTCAAAATAGATCTTAATAGGGGGGCATCAATAGGGAAGGTGGTAATAAAACTCAAACTAGCCATATCTATATCAGGGAATTTTTCAATTCTAGCTAAGTTTGAGATAATCACTTCATCCACAATATTATCCTCTTTCATAAGATTTCCCCCCATAGAAATACAAAGGGCTGAATAACTATTTACTGTTTGAGGCCAATGACTATCATTTTTGCCATTCAACAAAGGTGTAAAATACCCATTAAACCTTTTAACAGAGACCTCGCAAATCAATTAATTTGCCAGGGTAACCCCATTTGGTGAACAAATTTCTCAAAAAAATGCATTTATCATTAAAGTCACATTCCATGGAAACCATCCTTGCAGCCCGAACAAGTTGACCTTTGACGACACCTCTCTTCTGAAAAAAGGGATGGCAGCTCGAAAAATGTAAGAAAGAATTAGAATATGTTGATTTCCTGAATATTTTGGAATTAAAACTATGGGTATTGTAGTTCTTAATTAAATCCACATCCAAAAAGGAAATCCTGTCAGTATTAAATTCCCATGTAAATTCCAAGAAATCAGTATATTTCGTGATGTGTTTCACAAAAAATTCAGCTGAAGCCACGTCCCCACGCCATAAAATAAAGATGTCGTCCAGGTAACGGGTGTACCACACTGTTCTCTCCCGGAAGACGGTATCCTCAAAAAGGAATTTTGTCTCCCAAAATGCCATAACAGTGTTAGCAAATGTAGCTCCACAAGGAGAGCCCATAGCTACACCCATTTTCTGCAAATAGAGTTCCTTGTTAAACATAAAGAAATTGTTGTTTAATACTAATTCTAGTAAATATATAACTAACTCAATACATGGGCCATCAAACAATTTCCCCACCATAAATTCTCTAACCCATTCACACCCGGTATCTTGTGGAATTACGGTGTATAAATCCCATCTATCAATGGTGAGAAAGTTCAGATTTTCTGAAAATGGAAAGTTGTTCATGGCTGTTAAAAAGGCCCATGAGTCTCTGCAAATTTGAGTCTGATCCTACAAAACTAATTTAAGCTTTGCATTGACAAATTTGGCACACCCATAAGTTATAGATTGCCTTCCATCAATAATAGGATGGAAGGGAGGATTATTAAGATCCTTATGTATTTTGGGTAATCCAAATAACATAGGGGTCACGGGGTGCTCCATTGATAAAAAATGGTATAAATCAACATTGATGCATCCCTCAATAAATAAATCATTTATGAAGCCTTTCAAATGCTGATATGCTCCATTCATTTCATTGAGGGAAACCTTAACGTAAGAATCAGATGCCAATAAAGAACAAATCTTATTGTCATAAAATTCCTTGTCCATGAAAACCAACCCACCTCCCTTGTCAGGCTTCATAACCCGAATGTTGGCAAATTTAAGACCTGCCAAAATGTTCCTTTCAGTTTTAGATAGATTAAAACTTTCCTAATAAATTCCTGAAATCGTTCTCACAAATCTTCTCATATAATAAGATTGAAGGGTGTAATGGTGGATTAAATATACTAGCCACCTTAAAATCTCTAATCAGGCTTGAGTTGTTACCAAAAAGTACACTTAAATTCAACTTCCTTGTATACATTTTTAAATCTATCGATAGTCTAGCTAGGTCACTATTAACTGAGGGAACAAAAGACAATCCCTTAGCAAGTTCTTCTATTAAAAGTGGGTCAGGAACAAAATTAGAGTAGTTATAAATTCGAAAATCACCGGTACTATTAGTTAAAATTTGTACTGGTTTCGAAACATTTACCAAATTAACAGGTTCCCCTGAATAATAAAAGGAGACTACCTCCTCCTCCTGTTCCTTTTCCTCCAGGATTGTCTTTGTTGTGGGTGGTTTTGTGTTCTTCTCATGCCCCCTCTCTGGTTCCCCTGAAAACCCTGATTAGAATCAAGGTTAACATTAGTGTTATTGGTCCTATTTGCTAATCTCTCACTTCTCCTCACTGGAGATAAGTGGTCAGCAGTCATGTCATTAGTTGAATTGTTGTCATTTTCAACATAAACAGACTCACTATCGTTAGCATCAACATTACCAATCAACTTCTGTTCAACATTAACATTTCTGTTCAAAGGTGGCGACGGAGAGGCCAAACACTTACGATATGCTGTAAAGTCTCTATTTAATTTTCTAACTTTATTCTCTTTTATTTTAATTAGAGTGTTGTCAATGCTTGAAAAAATATGTAAAAAAATCATATTTGTATCGTGCAAAATCCTTGCCGCCAAGTATATTAGAGTCCAGATCAGCTAAATCCAATTTTAAAGTGTTCATTTGTGCAACGTAGTTCTGTACAAGTAATTGCATAAATTCCATACCCTGTCGATCAAAGAGCTTTAATAAGTCTTCGTGAAACGCTGAATTATTAATCAGGTCTGTGAGGAATCGCCATTGTCTTAACCCCTTTGGCACTTGTTGTCTATTGATGCACTCAGTGAGGTATTGTACCTCAATTTGTAATTTTTTAAATTTAAACAACTTAGCATCATAAATTTTCAGTCTGTTAATCAAATTACTTTCATTGTCATTGTCATTAACATTTTTCAAAGTATCAGTCCGAGGGGACCCGTTAAAAAACAAAGACGGGTCCTTAAGCCAATCATCGAGAGAAGGTAAAGTAGAAGAAGTACTTACTGCAGAAGCAGTTCTGGTCTCATTAGAATTGTTCATATTCGCTCTATCTAAATCCATGAGTGACGTTCGAAACCCAGAACAAGGAGGAGCACAAGACGCTGAAGTTCCTGGAGTCTGGTCACCCCGATCATGTGATCCTAAGGCAGTTCTATGTACGCCAGGAGCTGGTAGGTTTGGTACATTTGGTACATTATGTGTGGCACCCAAAACAGGATTTCCGGTTTCACGAGACAAGCCAGATGCAACTTGGCAAGCCAAAGCATCCACACGCTGCGTCAAAAGTTCGATTAAAGCAGTCAGCTTGCCAATAGATGGATTGCTGTTGTCAAGCGATGAATCCATAGAATTAAAAAGTAATTGAGACTGCGGTGTGGTAGAATCCTCCATCCAAAACACGAACACTTACAACAAACCTAGTAAAGAAACAACACTTGAAAATAAAACCCAAATGAAGAAAAAAACACACTGGAATCCAAAATGATGTCATGTTAATTAACTTTTTTATATATAAATATGGCTGTATTTTTATTCAATTTTGTCTGATGAAGTTTGCTTAATACTGTAAACGAAAGCGCTAACTTTTAACTTTATTTTGGATTCCAGTGTGGTTTATTTTTCATTGGGTTTTATTTTCAAGTGTTGTTTCTTTACTAGGTTTGTTGTAGGTTTTGTATAACAACAGCACATGCATCATGAGAGAGCATATCCCCATGCAGTTCATTTGTTTTTTTTTGGGGGTTTTTTTTCTTTTTTTTATGAAAACCTTCCTAGAATGTGATCTCAGGTCAAACCATTGCCTTGTGTAGTTATTTTATTTTCACTTCAATGCTTTTCTAAGTAAATGATACACATCTTTGAGTTTGAAACAGCTGGCTTTTTAGGTATACTGAAATTGATTCCTGTATTACTAAAGGAGGGGTCACTCAACAGAGTCTGTATTTATGTCTGAGGGAATGCTTTATTATGCTCCCAGTGGTCTGAAATTTGCAGGGGAAATTAGGAAAGGTACTATGTCAACAGCTTGATAGACTTGGGTTTGGCCACAGGCAATCTTACAAATGCATATTTGCCACAAGGTATAGCATGTTGGAGTACACCTGAAGTGTAAAAGTACTCATACATATGCATAAGCACAGAGCAGGTCACCCACAGCAAGTTGAATGCATCTGTGCTACTGTGCAATTCATAGAATTCAGAATGGCTGAGACTCATTTGCATCAGGTCTTAAATCAGCCCAACGTTTGCCAACCTGCTTCACTCTGCCATTTACACTTCCCTGGGTTCCGCACTTCCACAAACATCTAAAACAAGTACTAGTGAACAAAAAGCATTTTTAAAAGTAGGAATAATCACAGACTCACTAGAAAGGCAGTTATCAGTGTACTTTACTGTGACCTGCTCAACATTAACCTGCTTTTACTGGTAAGGCATGACAATTTATAATATGTGTCTGATTAGTCATGAAATTTTTGGGAATGTGTAAGGTGTCACTTCCAGAGATGTCTACATGTATCAAGTCGTTTTGCTGCAGACACAGGTCTCTGGCAATGAGTAGTCCCCAGAACCAGACTGCAAGCCACATTAATTAAGTTCTGATATATATGATGTATTATTTAGGTTCATACATTCATAGGTAGGTACTAGGCTATCTGCCTGAGGGCATTTATAAGCCTAGCCAGAGTGTGTCAGCTTTCACCACCCCATTGATTAATTAACTGAGCCTCTGTCAAGAAGTGCCAATGAAGTGATCCCAGGGGTGTATTTTCTGTTACCCATCCACTCGTCAAGGTTTCTCTTGAAGAGTGTTAGTGAGGGGCTCTGCCTAATGTAATTAGGAATTTTGTTACAAAGCATGGGGAGTCTCTGTGACAGGAATCAATCCCTCCAGCATATTCTATTTATTGTTGTGGCGAGGTTTAGCTCACTAGAGCGAGTGGCTCGCAGTGACTTGGATTTCTTTAGGTGGAACATGTCCATCAATTCTGACTTGGACATGGCTTTGTAAGTCAGGCAGAGATCACCTCTGAATAAGCGATATGCCACTGAGTACAGCCGGAGTTCTTTCAGTCGGGCTGCATAGGACATATGTTTGAGGCCAGTAATTCTTTTGGTGATGTACTTTTGTGGTCTTTCCAGCTGTTGGAAGTGTCTTGTGAGGTATATCCCAAATGGGACATTGTACTCTATGATGGGTCTGATGAGTGATGAGTAGAGGGGCACTATAACTGCTTTATTTCTAGATGTGAACCCTTTAGTAATTAGATGGGCTACATAGAAGGATTTCCTAACTACTTTGGCAATATAGTCAAAGGAGAGAATACTATCTACCTGGGTCCCCAGATCTCTTATTACCTCTTCTGTATTAAGGGGGCTGCCACCTATGTGCTAATTCATGGGTGTTTTGTTTTTCTCAAATGGGATGACTATACATTTTTTGGTATTTAGCTTGAGACCATGACTTTGACACCAGGTGTCCTTCTCAGTAAGGCCCTTTTGGAGAATGCTGTGTCAGCCGGAGAGTCAATTATGGCTCCCAGTTTGCAGTCATCACCAAACTTGGTTAGCAATAGTCCTCCTGTGTTTGCCTGTACTTCTCAGAAGTATATGCCGAACAGTAGGAGTCCCAGGACTGAGCCACTTGTGACTGGTTTAGAGTTGGACCTGGAGCCTGCTATTCTTATCGTGTGAGTTCTGTCTGTAAGCCAGTTGGCAACCCATCTCATGACGTAGGGGTTTATGTTCAGGTTGGTGAGTTTTTCTATAATTACTGAGTGGGGAATGGTGTCAAAAGCCTTGGCAAGGTCAAGGTAGGCTGTGTGAATCACCTTCCACTCATCTATGGCCTTGGTGACTGTCTTGAAGAAGTCAACCAGGTTTAGTAGGCATGATCAGCCTATAACAAAGCTAAACTGTGTCGGGTCAAGTGTTTGGAGGTTTCCAATGTCTTTTTTAATGAGTTCCATGATGATGCGCTCCATAGCCTTGCAGACCAGGCTAGTCAGGCTTATGGGGCAATAGTTACCAGGGTCAGTTGTGGCCCTTCCTTTGTGGAGCAGAATAACCATTGCTATGCACCATTCTATGGGCATGTAACCTGTGGAGCGGTTAAGGCTGAACAGTTTGTTTAGGTGGGGGGGGGTTAGTTCGTTCTGTAGTTCATGCAAGACGCAGCCTGGGACACCATCTGGCCCCATTGACGCTGTGCTTTTGGCTTTTGAAAGGGCTGTTTTCACCTGTGCATCTGTGATTTCCAGGACACTACACTTTTCCGGTATTGTTATGGGCCCTTTTGGGGGTGAGAGGGGGGGGTGAAGTTTTCACTGAATCTATCTGCCAGGATGTTGGCAATATTAGTAGGTTCAGTATATTTTGTGCTAATTTGCACTAGCTCAGAGCATATCAGCGAGTTGCTACTTAGATTCTTGACATAGCTAAAGAAGGCTTTGTGGTTATCTTTCGAATCCTTGGCTATTTTTCTTTTGAAGTTAGCCTTCGTGGATTTTACGAGGGACCCTAGTTTCTTACTGATACTGATCAGGGATGTCTTTCTTTCATGGGATTTGCTTTTTTTTAACTAGTTTCCTCCTTGTATTGTATAGCCTGTTTATGGCAGGGGTCCACCACACTGGTTTCTTTCTCTTAGAGGAGTGAGTCTTGGTTTTGATAGGGATGGCACGATCCATGCATCCTTGTAGTTGCTCATAGATGCATTTGTAAAGGTTCCTGCATCTTGGACACTGTTATCCTTTAGTGTGGGGGCTGTGAAACTTACCTCCTCTGTCTTAAGTAAGGTGAAGTTTGCTATAGAAAAGTTTTTCACTGTGGTTTCCTTGGTTGGGGGTGGTGGTGTGGTGTGGACATCCAGAGTGATTAGTTTATGGTCTGATATAACCAGTGATGGGTTGACCTCCGGTGTGGAAAACCTGTCGCCCATGTTGATGATGACCAGGTCCAATATGTTTTCACCTCTGGTAGGGGAATCTACCAGCTGATCCAGGGCATTTTAGTTGATAAATTCCAGGAAGAGCTGGACCTGGGAGTTTGTACTTGAGTAGTTTTCCCAGATAATGGTAGGTTAATTGAAATCACCCAATATCAGGGTGTTCGGTAGGACCTTCATGTTTTCCGGTGTCTCCAGAAAGGCGGAGTGGTGGTCCTGGGTCATGGAGGGTGATCTGTAGCAGGCCACAATTTGCATTGCAGATTTGCCCGATGTTAGTTGCACATGGATGATCTCAGAGGTATCACGCTGCACCACTAACCTGGAGGTGTAGGTATCCTTGATGAATATGGATACACCTCCTCCTTTTGTGTTTTGGTCCATGTTCTGTGGCCAAAATGTGTGGTATGAGTTGTAGCCCGGTAGTGCTGGGGTGCTCTATGGAGCCTTGAACCAAGTTTCAGTTACTGCATTGATGTCGATGTTCTCCACACTGAGGAGTGCTTTGAGCGTGTACATTCTGAGATTTAAACTCCTGGCGTTGAGTAGCATAACCCTCATTTTTTTTATTTGTGCTGTTTATGGAGGTGGGTTTGACTTTTGAGCCTTGCCTAAAAAAGGCACCATGGGGGAAGCAAGAGCCTTGGTCAGTATTCAAAAGCCTAAGGTGACAGGTGCAAACCATCTCTTGTGAAGCAACGAGGCTTGTCGAGCATGTCATCCCAGGCTGACAGACACTGGCTCCCCTTTGAATCACACCAGAAGCTTAGCCAATTGTTGAAATTGATAATTTTTTCTTTATACTGCGGTATCATTCTTGGTGAGGGCAGGATGCTACTCAGAGTCATACCCACCTGGGCTACATGATCAGAGAGCTTTCCCATGTCTCTTTTCATGTAGTGCAGGGAGGTACATCTCAGGTCATTCACACCAACATGAACAATGACAGAGTCATATTTGTACTTGTTCTGGAGTGACCTGAGTGCTTGTGTTATGTGGCAGATTCTGGCTCCCGACAGGCAGATAACAGTAATCTTCTCCTTGTCCAGCCTAGTGAGTGGGACATCAGTGTGCCTGACTATAGAGTCGTCTATTACTAGTGTGTTAGGTATGTTATTTCACCTTAAGGGCTGTGATTGTGTAGCACACTGATTTTGTGTTTTATGTGTTGTCTGATTTGTGACGGGAGGTGCAGGTTTTTTGGTTGTCTGCTTTGGTGGTCTCTGATGCTTTTGCAGGTTTTTATTTAGAGCCTCAGAGTATGATTTTGTGTATTTATGTGTATTTTTTTGCCAGTGCTCATTTAGTATGTCTGTGTGAGGCTGGAGGTGTGGTGCAAGTGTTAACCTTCTTCTCATGACTGCCTGTTCCAGTCTTGGGTGGAGAGAGCTTTGCCTCCAGTTTAGCTATATAATTGCATCTCTCTCATATGTTAATGCTTTGTGGTAGGAGGAGAGGGTTATCTGTGTACATGAGGCAGTTGTAACATTGCCTCAGGATACCCAGGTTCACCAGCTGGACTGGAGAGTATACCTGAAATTGCCCTTTGGTCATGCTTGAATAGTAGGGTGAGCTGCTTAGTCACTTGGTTGGTGAGGGATGAATAATGAGCCTTAACCTGCTGGGCAATCAAGTGTCGGAGTATATTAGTGCTTGCTATTAGGTCTGAGCAAGTGCTGGACTGTAGGGTGCTTTTTAATTGCTTAGTTTGAGAGTTAGACTACTTTCAAGGGAAAAACTGAAGAGGACACTTGGTTGAGCTGGGAATAATTTAGCCCTAGCTAACCGGCACTGCCGGGACATGCAAAACCTTGCAAACATGGTTTTTATAGCAGGGAAATGAAAGAGATAGAAATTAGTCCAAAATGGCCTATAAACTACTAACTTCTGGGCTGGAACCACTCCTCCAGGGACAGATGGCTGCTCAAAGCTCCCTCTCTCACAGGTGAACAGAGAAACCTCCTTCTATCCAAGTAAGGTATGGGCAACTCAGAAACTTGTAACATAGCCCTGAATTCAGCACTAACCTGAAAAATGGACTATATTAGCTTAGAAAGGTGGGAAACAAGGAAAATGTTTTTAAAGATAAGGCAAAAACAGTAAAAAATAATTACTACAAACAGTAAAAAATACACTTACACAGCTTTAGATGACTACAAGCAATCAGAAAAGGCTTTTAAACAAATTTCCCAATTAACCAGTAAAAAAATCTCAAAACTGAGCCCTGTTCCTGTAGTCTTCAGTCAGACAAGTTCTAACTGCACACTCCTGCCACTGGGGTGCAGGGGAACCTTCTCCAAAAAAGAAGGCCTGGATTAGTGCTCAAGTTATACAAACAAAGCTAGATTCAATAGGCCTGAATCTAGTTTATGTGACAGCAAACAAGGCACACAAATTTCAGTAAGAAACAGTTCAAATATGCAAGCACTATAGGCCTCTAACCAGAAATTCCCAGCTCAGAATGGCAGAATCCAGCCTCTCCTCCCACAAGAGTGCAGACCACAAGCCTTCTTAATGTAAAATGACTGGCCTGAAGCCCAAGTACTTAAACCAGAACTAATACACTTTTAGAATAACAGACACTGAGCCTTCAATCAGCAATTCCCAACTTAGAAGGATGTAAGCTACTTGTCCTGCCACAACAGTGCAGATCACAAACCTTCTTAATGTAAAACAACTGGTCTGAAGCCCAAGTGCCTAAACCAAAAGGCTTAAAATGATAGTTACACTGTATACCACACATTCACAGCAAAAACATGCAGGCATATGTATTACTATTGCAGTAAAAGACTACAGAACACAGGCAGTACTGCCACCAAAACTCAAACCCACAACTCAGAATGAATGCTTCAATGTGCTTATTACACCTTTTCTTTCACTTTTTATACACTTGCATGCATGGTACATATTTCACTAAAGTATCGTACAAAATATTGTATGTTTTTATTGAATTTTTCACTATTGTAAAATACTGGTGAAGATTAATATTATTGATTGTAACAAGCATGCTTTATACTAACCAAGGCATTTCAAAAAGTATGGTTAGTTGTTGTATCACTTTTAAGGTAGCTTAATTGATTCATTAGGTTTGCAGCTTAATTAATGGGTGGAGTTTTAACTGGATTACCTTCACTACTTAAAAAAGTTTTTGCAATGGATAGTCTTGTTTGCCTTGAAAAAGCCTGGTAATTACCGAGTGAAAGCGCTTGGCTGATTTTTGTTCTTGCTGTTTGGCCGACTTACTGTGGCTGTTCAGACTTTTAACATTAAACAGGATTTTACACGCTATTGCTGGCTGTTTGAATATTTTTAAGTTCGGGTCCTGTGTGCCTTGGATTACACATATTTCTTGGTTGTATTTCTTCTTATTGGACATCATACAAGGAAGGCAGGAGTGATTTTTTTTTTGAACAGTATGTGTTTGAAAGTTAGAAAATGTTTTAGCAGCAGGAAAAAAGACAAGGGAGAGCCAACTTCAGTCCTGAGGAGAATCACATTCTCATTGATGCTTTTGAGGACATGTGGAGAATATCTTTCTGGAGATCAAAACAGGTATAGTGAGCTAAGCACTGGAATCAAATAGTAGTTGACAATAATACAGTAGAGGGAAGGAACCACACCTTGGCAAAATGTAGGAAAATAGGCAATGATATGGTGGGATGAGTCAGGACAAAAGCAAGGTAGAATGCAATGGTCCATAGCAGTACTTGTGTTGTCCCTTCTGCGTGTCAGACTTTAACACTTTAATACCATATAAAGAGTGCCCTCCCTCTATAAGGGGGGGGTGCAATCAATAGTGTTGGTGTTAACGCCAGTATGTTTAGACCCCCCCCCCCGCAGCAACAACTATTGGGCAGTGTGGAAGGTTAGTTTGCAGCTTATTTTACTACATTATGCTACGAAGAATTTTTGATGACACCTGTGCATACATCAGCCTTAAATGTTTCATCATCAGGTATGCCATCAATGTCAGCGGCAGCTCAAACATTACAGACAATGTATGGTAAGTGTGGTCATCCTACCTATTCAAAACGTAATTCTACCTGCCAGGATCATAACTACACCTTGATATATTTCTTCACTGTGTAGGCATCAGAAACAATTCTGTGCCTTTTTTTAACAAGAAACATCTTTAATAAATCATCACTTATGACATAGGCAATCATACATTTATATAAATGAAAACAAACGATACTAACGCAATCCTAGCTACAAGCATTTTACATCACAAACCATACTGACACACTCCCAGTTGCAAATATTATACATCACTTATAATCTACCCAATCATCTTCTGTCAAACATTACATAGCTCTTTTAAGTCCTGCCTTCTATTAAACATCATTCCTCTCCTGTATATATTGTTCCCACAATTTCCATTTTTCCTGTATAGTTTTTTCCTATCCTTTTCTAAAGATCTCAATTCCATTTGTATATTCACTACTTCTAGTACAGTTGGTGTGCTGATGTGAGGTATTGCCAGCCATGCCAGGAGAAAAAGGGCAGTGCATGTGTAACATATGCCATCATAGCTAGCTGGAGTTTTGTGCTAAAATTGCATTTGTAAGGCTGCTTGTGTTAAAAATGCATCAGCAGCTTGTTCTGCTGGACCAAAAAGAGATATACATGCATTTCAGACAGTATTATTATAATTGATTAAATGTATATGTTTTAACAGAGAATTCTGGAAGGGAAGAGTTTAATCTCAGTCCAGCTAATTTTGAAAAATAGGTTGAAAATTAAAAGGGTTGGCTCAAATTGCAGCCAGAAACAAAATGTCTGTGAAAATCAGGACTAGGAATCCTACTGTATTGTCCTTAGAGGTGAACTAATTGCTACCCTGGAAGGGTGGAAGTTTTTAAATGGTTTTATAGCTTCCAGATGCTATAACACATCTCAACAAAGCTCTATCTGTGTGTATGGTAACACATATGTACTAGATTCTGGTTCAGTTTCTAGTAATGTGGGTAGTGTGGGAACCAGAGTCCAATGACCAGATGTATGTGATGTCATTCTGTAGTCCAGCACTGAAATGAGGTTTAATACTAGATGAGACAGAAATCTGAGGGCAGCCTGTTTTTGAAACCTGACAAAGAAGGAAGACCACTCACCCACCCACTTCATCTTGCCTTGCTCTAGTAGGTAAACTTGGGGGCAGTAATTCTTTAGATCAGTCAGAAAAATATAGTGAGATTAGTTAAGTACTGTTTTACTGTATCTGTGTGAATTGATCCATTGGTGTTATTTTTAACATTTCCTGTGATTGAGACTCTGGTGTTTATTATAAATAGATATTTAGTATTTCCATGTTCTTTTATTATTTATTATTAAATATACTTAAATTGTTCATTGTGGATGGTCTTTTAGAGAATATTTTAACCATTATGAGTACTTATATTTATTTGGCAACACTGTTGCCACTCCTGAAAGCCTTGCTGCATTTGTCAAACCTAACATTTGTATTAGTATTAACTCTTCTCAGTATAATTGGGTACCCTTGTAAGGGCCTTAGAGTGGCTGACTTTGGAGTATTCTGGTAGCAGTACCTACTTTATAGTCTGGGCAGAAGGGATCATAGCTGGTAAATATGTACCAGCACCTCCCAGGTGCATGTGTTTGTATGAAAATCAAATCTCAAAGTGTGTATGCATCAGCTACTTGGATCAGGGAAAGAGAGCACTGATTTCACAGAGGGTAGTGGAGGACTTGGCTTGGAACACTCAGCTGAGGACTAAACTCTACAGCTGTGTCAGTGGGGAGTCTTATTGGGGGCCTGGAGAGAGAGAGAGAGAGAGAGAGAGAGAGAGGGAAACCCAGACTACAGACTGAGTGTGTTCCCAGTGCGCTCTTAATGGAAATTGTGCTTGATGCAGAGGGCTGCATATGGAAATACTTTGTGCATCTATTTTTGTTCCAATCGAGCATCCCTCTCCAGTATTAGTGGTGAAGATTAAGACTCCTTGATTACTGGCCTAGAGCAGGGATGTCACATTTGGTTTAGATTTTGACTTCCATTTTCTAGTAATTGCTTTTTTGGCAGGCACCATAATTAGACACAGCAAGGCCTTACCATGTCTAGATGATTCTGATTCTGTATCATAGCTCAGAAAAATAATCTCCCTCGTCCCTTCCTACTCAGCATCTAGGACAGTGCATCCCACATGGAATCCTTAAAGTCTGCCACCTCACCACACTCCCAGAGAATATGCTTTCAATTACCTCTTTCCCATCACATCTCCAACATTTGCTGCCTACCCGAGAAGAAATTATCTGTGGAGTCTACCTGGGGTTTAAAATATCTATATAAACATTTCCAAGCACAAATTCTAAATCTTCTTGATTTTGTTTCATATTTGGGAGACATACATATAATCTCTCATGTTTCTTTGTGAATTACATATCCAATCTCTCTTCCCAATCCTTTCTATCCTCGTCTGACTGACTCTTATAGTTACCACGCAATATTTTATATGCTCTACCAATTATTCCCTTTTTAATGTCAGCTTCTATTCTAGATTCTACTAAAAACTCTACTAGTGCTGGTCTTTTGTTTAGGACTCTCCAATTTCTTTCTCTTTGCCTATACTCTGATATCACTGCTTGATACAGAAGGCAATCTCTAACCTGCAGTCCAGACAGTAAAAACTAAATGAAAACTCCAGCCAAGCTGGAACGTCCAATGAGTGACCTTTCAAACCTCTTGAATCAGAGGAACATGGCATATATGCAAATTACCCTTATGAACACCAGGTGTTTCAGCTAATTGGCAATTCTAAATGCCCATGACTTGTTTCATTGTTTTAATGGACAATTTAAGGCCAGTAAAGCCAAACCCCACTAGCTGTGGATATGCATATTTTGGCGTTGTTATGACCTCATCAGCACAGCACAAGCAGAGTGTTTGACTAAGCATAAGAAACACAGGGCTGTTATAACCAGCTGATGTCCATTATCATTAGGGTGACTGCAAAATATCCCAAATAGCAAACTAAAACAATGAGTGAGAAGGTTTAGGACTCTCCAATTTCTTTCTCTTTGCCTATACTCTGATATCAATTCTTGATATGGAAGGCAATCTCTAACCTGCAGTTCAAATAAATTCTTGGCATCTTCTCATTATATCATCTTTCCCTTTCTGGTCATTTGCTCCCAGTACCTTGGTTCCTTTGCCAGTTTTCTTCAATAAATTCCAGTCCCTCTTGCCTATTGTTTATATCCCTAATTGCAGTCATTCCTGTCAGCAGAATCTCCTTTCTCCATTCCCATGTTGGCTTAGTTCTTATGATACTTTCTGCTATTTTATGCATATACTATTCTGTATGGTTATTAGAAAACAAAACAGTGAAAACCAAGCTAATTGACATGAACAATGATAATAAAAGCTGGTACAAAACCTGTATGATTATTGTTATTCTCCTTAAAGGTCTGCATCCAAAATCCCAGACTCTGCTTGTTTCTTGAGCTTCCCCCTTGTTTAATCATCCCTTTCTACCTTGAATTTTAGTTTTCTGCTTATGCTATGTACAGGAGCCTTAACTGTGTAGCTCTGAAATACCCTTTCAAATTAGGTAATCCCAAACCACCCTGTTCTACTGGAAGAATCATCTTATCCCACTTGCCTCTTGCTGTCTTCCCCTCCCATCTAAAGTCCTTTAGCTCTTTATTAATTGCTATCCACAACTTATCTTCTGGTTGATAAAAATATGCCTGACCTGTGTATAAGACTAATGGAACTAAAAACATTTTAACTGCTTGTATCTTACTATCCATGTTGATATAACAAAGCTTCCATTTTCTCAGTTTTTGCATTATCTTTTCTTTAGTCTCTTCCAACATATCCTTAGCTGCCACACCAAAATAATTTTTAATCCATGCTCCATAATACTTGATTTTATCATGTCCCCATAAATATGGATATTGCTGAACCATTCATATGTGGGTAAATAATTTACTGCTATTGCCTTTGTTTTAGTTTCATTAATTTTGTGTCCTGATAAGGTTTGAAACGGTCTCAAAATGCTCCACAACACTATAATGTCTCTTTCTGTTTTTGTCAGGTATAAAATTGCATCAACTGCAAATATAGCCATCTTTACTTGACTGCCATACCAATTATATCCTTGAATTTCTGAGTCCCTTATTTTCTTTGCCAGTGGTTCTAAATATAATGCAAGTAATAAAGGGGAAAGGGGACACCCCTGCTTGGTTCCTCTGCTTAAACAGAAATTGTCAGAGAGGACCCACCCACTTTAATTTTCACCTCCAATCCCTCATGTATCCTCCTAATCAACTTTATATTTTTTCAGGAAATGCAAATGCTTCCTTTGCCCTGCTCATAAAGTCGCAGCTTACTCTGTCAAATGCTTTCACTGCATTAAGAGCCGAGAAACAGCAATGGTATTTTCTTACATTCTGCTTCCCTTTGGATCATCAGTGTTCTTTTAATGTTGTCAAATGTTTGCCTCCCCCCCCCCCACAAAATCACACTGATCCATATCTATCAATTTTGGCATTACTTTTGCCATTCTTTTAGCTATTATAAACATGAACACTTTACAATCATTTAGTATTGAAATGGGCTTGTATGAAGCTGGATCTGATGAATCTTTACCCTCTTTAGGTATTACAGCTACCACTGCTATCTTTCAGGATGGTGGTACGTCTCCTCTTTTTAAAATACTGTTAAACCAAACCTTCCAGATCTTTATCAGCTTTCCCCCCTAGTGTCCAAACTTCCACAGGCATACCATCTATTCCTGGGGACTTTCCTGTAGATTGGTTATACATCACCATTTTTATCTCATCTCCTCCTGTCCTAACTGTTAGCAATTTAGCCTCATCTACCTCTAATCTTGGCATATTTAATTCTTCCATAAACATTTCCATTTTTACCTTTTCTTGATTTCCATATTCCAGCCTGCTCTTTCTTTTCCCTTCACCCCCCCCCCCCCACTCTTCCTTTCAGCCAAAACAGGATCTCTCTGATTTACCTGTTTCTCTCACATACCTTATGGATTGTTTTTCTTCCCTTCTATTGCTTCCCCCAGCAGGGTCACAAACTCCATTCACCCTCGCTACGCTCGGGCTCACTCCGTTCCCCTTCCCTAACCCCAATTCCCACCCACTCCAGTACCTCTAGATATATAGTATCCCAACTGCACCCACAGCGCCACCTCACACAATCTCCACCACTCACACTCCCTCAAGTCATTATTACATTACCCCACCCTACTCACCCATTCACATCTAGCACATCCCTACATTGCCTAGCCACACCTCTATCTATAACCAGCTCACTCTTATAAAACCATGGCTATCATGCAACTAAGTCTAATCTTCCTTTTCATAATGCTATATAACTCCAAAAGTTATCAGTCTATCCATATCACAAAACTTAGTAGCCCAACACAATACTATGCACTCCCACATGCAGACTCCTCACACTACAATAATATCTGCCCACGACTTTTCAGGAACAACACAACTGACCAATTCAAAACAAAACACATATGCATTCATTCCTACTCAAAAAATAAACACCTACTCATGCTTATCTCCAAGCTCAAGCATCTGTTCCACACCTTCAATATCAGGCTCACCATAAGTGGGGGCATTCACCCCAACCCAGGCCCTAATCCACCCTGTCCAACACAAACCACATCACCACAATCATCAGAATATACTGCCCCCATTACCTTCATCCCCGGGCAAATGACCAACAATGGCAAAAATAACCATCTCTTAATACTAAACATCAATATAAGAAGTATCAAAAATAAAATACCTGAACTCCAGGCCACAATAGCACAGTACTCTCCAGATATAGTTGCCATAACAGAAACCTGGCTAAACAAAAACATGCCTGACTCAGAAATTCTCCCAGCTAGCTATAACATCATTAGGAAAGATAGACCCCATTCGTAAAGGAGGTGGAACTGCCATACTGTATAAGTTCAACTAAACTTTACTCAGCATTCCCAACTCCTACACCTCTCCCAATAATTGGGACATAGTTATCTCACAACTCCAACTAAACCCCAAAAAGACATCACCACCATTGCCATCTACATCCCACCTAGTAATACACCTGCTAGCCTTGAAGACTTCTTATCCTGGTGCTCTACCACATACTCACAAGAAACACTCATTCTGGGGTATTTCAACCTAGACTGGTTCACCTGTGTATCAGAAGCACCAAGTAATTTAATAAATCTCCATGGCTACCAGCAGCTAGTTCAAATTCTGACTAGATGTGATAAAAACTCTAAAAGGGAATCCAGCTTAGACTGGGCCCTAACTAACATCCCCACACTGTATCCCCACAAAGGCAGTCTCCCGGATAGCTTAAGTGACCACAACCTAATATACATAATACATAGCAGAATAAGCCAATGCAAAACCACTACCTATACCGAGGTTCTCAAAACCTTATTCTGTAACAGTGATTGGAACCGTCTAAAAACCCTCACACTTGACCAGGCTGTAGACTACTTCGATAAAGTATTCCCACAACAGCTAGACACTGTTGCTCCACTACACAAGGTCAAGGTTAGAACCTCCCAAAATCCCTGGCTCAGGAAAGAAACCAAATAAATCCTCAAGTCCAGAGACACTGACTGGTTCTACTACCAAAAAATCAAGGACTTACAAAGCCTAGCTAATTATCAAGAGCTGCACAACTGTGCAAAAAATGTATTGGGCAAGACAAAATATTATTATACCACCTTGTAAACTAGTTACCAACACAATCCCCAAAAGTTTTGGAAAAGTGTAAATCAGTTGCTAAACCCACCCAAAAGGCTACCGCCTAACCAACCACCCCTGATACCAAAGTTCCCATTGAAACATAATTCAACTCCCACTTTGTGAACTCAATTCTATCCCTAGTATCACAGGACAATTCCAACCCCACTATCCCTCCCACCACAAACTATATTAATACCCTCAATACAATGCCCATCAGCTCTATCAAAAGTATGTTCTCCAAACTAAAAACCTCATCAACCAAAGCTGACATACACCCTAGCTATTTCTTAAAACTCACAGCAGATGCTATTGCAATCCCAATCTCCGATCTCATAAACAGATCTATTACTGAAAACTACATTCCCAAACTCTGGCAAATATCCCACATCATTCCCATATACAAAGGGTGGACCTTCACTGAAGTTAACAACTATAGACCCATTGCAATACTCTCCCCCCTGGCCAAAATCTTAGAAAAATGTATTCTATTCTGCACTTCATAGCAATTCAGGCAGTTTATATTATAGTTGTATAGTTTCAGCATTTTTTATCTGTTGCTGCCATCTAGTGGGCTTTTATTTATAACAGTTAGATTAACTTGTTTTACAGCATTGTAGTAAGCCTCAGGAAGTGATGTAACTCAGTCGGAAGCAGTTTTCTTGTACTTCTTGCCCTCATAGAGTGCAGACATGATCTTCTTTTCCTAGGCCTTGGCATTCACATCTCCTGTAAGTAATTTGTATGTTGTAATTCTTTTGTATTTAGAAGTGCTGTATATTGCATATGTCTGATATGTTTCTATTTGTATTGTGTTGCAGTTTTACAAAGTATTAAAGTTAAGAAATCTCAGTAAAGCTACAAGAAACCCTGATTCTTTCACTTATTGGATTTTCTTAAAGTGTTAAGCTGTCCGTTTAGCTGTACTACACCTCACACAGTGCTGTGAGAACGGAACATATTCATACCCAGGTACTAAACTACCTCCTAGACAACAATATCCTGTCCCCTACTCAACATAGTTTCATACCCACCCATAGAACCACTACAGCCCTCCTCTGCTTCACAGACACAATAAATCAACTCAAAAATAAAGGCCTGCAGATGTCAACTCTCTTTTTGGACATGTCCAAAGCATTTGACACAGTATCCCACCAAATCCTGCTAAACAAACTAAACCAATATAACCTATCAAAGTACACACTAACCTGGTTCCATATCTACTTAACTGACAGGTACCAGGCTTTGAAATGGGAAAACACTCTCTCACCTCTGTTACCCGTAACTACAGGAGTCCTACAAGGGTATATCTTGGGACCCCTACTTTTCACAATTTTCACAAACAACCTCCATACCTCCACACAGCATGTATCTATCATTCAGTATGCAGATGATACTACCTTAATCTGTGCTGCACAAAATATCCCCACCCTCCAGCAAACAACTCAATTAGCATTCTCTGACATAGAAAAATACCTTACCAAAGCCCAACTTATCCTTAATCCTAAGAAAACACAGCTAATGATCATGAACAGTTCTAACAAAAACTCCAATAGTAGTCAATTCACCATCTACTCTACAAACTCTACTCCTAGAAAAGACGCCAAACAAAGTAAACAAAAGGTGCTCAAACGAGACTAGGTTCACTAAAAGAACTGTAACGTATTTTATTTAAACAGAAATAAAACAGCGTTTTCGCTTCTGTGACACAGAAGCTTCTTCAGCATGTCAACAATTAAAAATTCACAGGTTTTAAAAACCGAATAAAGCATGTGACTGATACAACAAGTTGCAGGTTTAAAGGAAACCCACACTTTTAATAAACGGTTCCATTTAAAAATGATGGTAAATGCAAGAACTCAAATGCAAGCCAGTAGTTGCCCTCACAAATACATCAAAACCATATAAAAGGATATAAATTCAATAAATTCAATAAAAATGGTTATATAAAATATGTGATATATGATACTGCAAGACATATTAAAGCAACTTAACAAAATTAAAAAGATGTAAATTCAATGATTTACTTTTTAGTCTTATAATAAAGAATGTTTAGTGACAAATTTATAAAAACTTGAAAATGACAAGTAAACAATGAATAATAGGGCACATTAATTATTGGGACCTAAAAAGAGAGCCCCTAACTACAATCTATGTGCGATGCGATACAAGGAGGGATGTGCTATCATATGCATAATGACCATGGGGTTAATAATTAATCCCCTCACCTTAAATAGCTCCTATACTTTAAGATGGAGACTATGTTACAGTTATCATTGAGGCCCGGGAAAGAGAAAGCATCCAACTGTAGTTGCCACTCTAGTTCCAGGGTCTCTAGTAATAATGACTGTGGTCCACCTCTTTTATCACACAATACTTGGTCAATGCCCATAAATTTAAAGCTATGACCGCCATTGTTCAGTATGTGTTTAGAGAGGGCATTATCACTCCTCTGGTTCCTGATGGCATATAAATGTTGGTAGATACGGTCCTTGAAACGACGGCCCGTCTTACCAACATAGAATGCGTTACAGCATTCACAAAAAGCTATGTACACAATAGATTTGGTGTTGCAGTTGATCTTATAATTAATGGCAAACTTCCTTTTGCCAATAGTGAAGGTGTTTCCTACCCGCAGGTGTAAGCACCATTTGCAACACCCACAGGTAGTAGTGCCCTTGTGTTTAATCATAAGGTCAGTGAAACTGTTTCTCTGCAACATTTCCTTAAGGTTGAAACCTCTTTTGAAAATGAATAACGGGGTGTTACCTAGCTTCTCATGTAAGCCGGTATTAGTAATGAAATACCAATTCTTACGTATGATTGAGCATAACAAACCTGAATGTAAGCTGAATGGAGAAGTAAAAGCTATAGAAAAGTTAGGTTTACTATGAGGCTCCACAACCTCGGAATTATTATCAGCAGCAATGGAAGAACTCACTGGTGACTGTAAGAGGTTGTCACCCAACCCTTCTTGTTCCCTACATAACAGCAGTGATGAATAAAAACCATCCCTACGTTTTGATGAGACTTCACCAATTAAGTCAAGTACAAGCTCCTCCAGGTACCCCCGGCTACCAAACATGCCCGCCAGTAGGGAGCATTCCTGTTCAAATGCATCCAAGGTGGTACACATACGGGCAGCCCTTACCAGTTGCCCTTTAACAATAGATCGCTTCTGCCTCCAAGGATGACAACTGGTGAAATGTAAAAAAGAATTACAATAGGTTGCCTTCCTATGGATGGATGAGCAAAATCTATTGTTATTGTTGTCCTTAAGTAGGTTAACATCAAGATAGTCAATGTTAGATGTTGAGAATTGATGGGTAAATTTCAAAAACTCAGTTGTAGAGTTCATGTGTGTTATTAAATTTGTGGCATCAATCTCGCTGCCCTGAAATAACACAAACGCATCGTCAAGAAAACGGGTGTAAATCCTTGATCTCTGGACAAAAGGTGGGTAATTTAACAAGAAATGTTTCTCCCAATAAGACACAAACATGTTGGCAACACTGCTGCCACATGGGGAACCCATCGCTATACCTTTCTTTTGCAGAAAGTATTGTCCATCAAACATGAAGAAATTTGAAGACAGAACAATATCTAGCAGTACTGTGACCAAGTAAATGTCATTGTCAGTTGCTCCACAGTCCCTCATCGTAAGATCAATCCATTCGACAGCCACATCGTGTGGTATTGATGTGTACAAGTCAACCACGTCAATGGTTAAGAAATTGTAACTGCTGTCGAAGGTGATGTCATTGATTGACTTGAGGAAGGACCAGGAATCTTTACAAATTTGAGGGATATTCTTTAAATATTTACTGACAATGTTGTCTATAAGACGGGCACAAGGGTGGGTGATAGAGTTTCTGCCATCCACTAGGGCTCTCATTGGGGGATCAGTGAGGCTTTTGTGCATTTTAGGGATCCCAAACATTACAGGTACCCTTGGGTATGAGATGTCAATAAAATTGTACATGTCTATGGTAATTCTACCCTCAAGGTAGAGATCCCTAAAATATCCTTTGATCCTATTGTAACACCCGTTCAATTCATTTAAAGAAGAGTTAGCATAGGCAGATGTATCTAATACTAGCAACATACGCCTAGTGTATTCAACATAATCAAAAACCACTAGGCCCCCACCCTTATCTGGCTTAATCACTCTTACTGCTGAGTTACAAATCTTATTCAATGCTAACAATTGATCTGGAGAGATATTCCTACAAGGTCTATCCGCTCCCCCTAAAACATGTAGTTGCCTGAAATCCAATTCACAAGCTTTTTCAAACGTGAATAGGCCAGCATGTAAGGGGGGGTTAAAGGTGCTAGGTAGTTTCAAAACAGGAACTGTACCAGACGTTTCGTTATTAAAAAAGATGTTCAAGTTGAGTTTACGCACGAAGAGCTTTAAGTCAATGAGTGTTTTGGCAAGTCTGAAATGATGGTCAGGTACAAAATTCAGACCATTAGCCAAAAGTTCAATTAATTCTTCGTCGATGATAACGTCTGAGAAGTTATAGATGAAAAAGTCTCCTTTTTTATTTGAAAGAACTGTCGGGCAACCCCCATCTGTAGTTGTGGAAGACATGAGGGGGGTGTCAAACTCAGACGAAGATGAATTTAGTTCCTGTTCTTGTTCCTCTGGGGACGATTGCCTTTCCCTAAAAAAGGCTTTTGATAACCATTTTTGTTGTTAAAAGATTTGATCCCATTGCTTCTTCGGGGGCCCTGTGCGGCCGAGAAAGCACCCTGGTTGTTTTCAGAGGCAGACTGAGTGGAAGTTTGAGCCTCTTCATCCCCATTGGAGTTGATGAAAACATTTGATTCAGGTTCCTCATGGATGCCCAATCTAATAAGTTTTTTATTTAAGTTTGGGAAGGCGGATTTATTATGGTACGCCTGTCTATCTCTCTCCAGTTTCTTCACTTTGTTGGCTTTTAATTTAACTAGCATTGAATCAATGCTAGAAAATGAGCGCTGATAGTCATACTTATATCTCTGGAAGTTTATATCCGCTTTGACAATACTATCAAGATTAGACGCCTCATCCAATAACACAGAAATGTGTTTATTGTAGTTCTTAATCATTAGTTCTAACAGTTCAGAGCCTTGTTTGTTAAATAAAGACTCCAACTCTGAGAGAAATATAGTGTCAGTGAACAACCCAGTGGGGGTGAAAGTACTTCGAAGCCCCTTAGGTATCACCCCTTCCTTTAAACACTGCTGGAAGTACAACACTTCTAGTTGCAGTTTTTTTATTTTAACCATGGTATTATCAAGTGTTTTTAAATTCTTTGCAATACAATCATTGCTGTTACCTTGATCTAAAGAGTCCGTCGCCGGTGAGCCCGTTCCCATGGAATTGCCAAATTCAAGGGCTACAGAGTTTTTCGCCCATTCGGCTAGCGAGGGCATCCCAATAAGCATCGGTCTCTACATTTCCTCCTGCATGCGGTAAGCAAGCCTGTGGTTACCACGAGGAGGTTGGTTGTTAACAGTAGCCCGGTTATTAAAGCTACTATCAGCGTTCACTAAAGAAATCCCCAAACGGTTAATTCTTGGTTCAGAGTGAGCTGAGGCCCCCGCCTCCGATGGAACACTCACGCTGACAGACATAGGGCCGGACTGCCTGCCCGGCGGAATCTCGAACTGTTGTTACCAAGTAAGGAATGGTTAGTTTCATTGAAATAAGGTCCTTTGTGCTCCTTTGGCTCGCGTTAAACATCTCAGTGTTGTCAAGTCTGGAGTTGATGATATCCAACCGTTGAGACAGCGCTAACATTAGTGCTGAAATATTGACAGCATCAGAGGAATTACTTGCACTATCAGTGCCAAAATGTTGGAGAACCAGGACTCGAGAGAACACGGTAGCCATACTAAACACTTAGAAAAGACGCCAACAAAGTAAACAAAGGTGCTCAAATGAGACTAGGTTCACTAAAGAACTGTAACGTATTTTATTTAAACAGAAATAAAACAGCGTTTCGCTTCTGTGACACAGAAGCTTCTTCAGCATGTCAACAATTAAAATTCACAGGTTTTAAAAACCGAATAAAGCATGTGACTGATACAACAAGTTGCAGGTTTAAAGGAAACCCACACTTTTAATAAGCGGTTCCATTTAAAATGATGGTAAATGCAAGAACTCAAATGCAAGCCAGTAGTTGCCCTCACAAATACATCAAAACCATATAAAAGGATATAAATTCAATAAATTCAATAAAAATGGTTATATAAAATATGTGATATATGATACTGCAAGACATATTAAAGCAACTTAACAAAATTAAAAAGATGTAAATTCAATGATTTACTTTTTAGTCTTATAATAAAGAATGTTTAGTGACAAATTTATAAAAACTTGAAAATGACAAGTAAACAATGAATAATAGGGCACATTAATTATTGGGACCTAAAAAGAGAGCCCCTAACTACAATCTATGTGCGATGCGATACAAGGAGGGATGTGCTATCATATAGTATAGGAGCTATTTAAGGTGAGGGGATTAATTATTAACCCCATGGTCATTATGCATATGATAGCACATCCCTCCTTGTATCGCATCGCACATAGATTGTAGTTAGGGGCTCTCTTTTTAGGTCCCAATAATTAATGTGCCCTATTATTCATTGTTTACTTGTCATTTTCAAGTTTTTATAAATTTGTCACTAAACATTCTTTATTATAAGACTAAAAAGTAAATCATTGAATTTACATCTTTTTAATTTTGTTAAGTTGCTTTAATATGTCTTGCAGTATCATATATCACATATTTTATATAACCATTTTTATTGAATTTATTGAATTTATATCCTTTTATATGGTTTTGATGTATTTGTGAGGGCAACTACTGGCTTGCATTTGAGTTCTTGCATTTACCATCATTTTTAAATGGAACCGTTTATTAAAAGTGTGGGTTTCCTTTAAACCTGCAACTTGTTGTATCAGTCACATGCTTTATTCGGTTTTTAAAACCTGTGAATTTTTAATTGTTGACATGCTGAAGAAGCTTCTGTGTCACAGAAGCGAAAACGCTGTTTTATTTCTGTTTAAATAAAATACGTTACAGTTCTTTTAGTGAACCTAGTCTCATTTGAGCACCTTTTGTTTACTTTGTTTGGCGTCTTTTCTAAGTGTTTAGTATGGCTACCGGTGTTCTCTCGAGTCCTGGTTCTCCGAACATTTTTGGCACTGATAGTGCAAGTAATTCCTCTGATGCTGTCAATATTTCAGCGCTAATGTTAGCGCTGTCTCAACGGTTGGATATCATCAACTCCAGACTTGACAACATTGAGATGTTTAACGCGAGCCAAAGGAGCACAAAGGGACCTTATTTCAATGAAACTAACCATTCCTTACTTGGTAACAACAGTTCCGAGATTCCGGCCGGGCAGGCAGTCCGTCCTATGTCTGTCAGCGTGAGTGTTCCATCGGAGGCGGGGGCCTCAGCTCACTCTGAACCAAGAATTAACCGTTTGGGGATTTCTTTAGTGAACGCTGATAGTAGCTTTAATAACCGGGCTACTGTTAACAACCAACCTCCTCGTGTAACCACAGGCTTGCTTACCGGCATGCAGGGAGGAAATGTAGAGACCGATGCGCTTATTGGGATGCCCTCGCTAGCCGAATGGGCGAAAAACTCTGTAGCCCTTGAATTTGGCAATTCCATGGGAACGGGCTCACCGGCGACGGACTCTTTAGATCAAGGTAACAGCAATGATTGTATTGCAAAGAATTTACAAACACTTGATAATACCATGGTTAAAATAAAAAAACTGCAACTAGAAGTGTTGTACTTCCAGCAGTGTTTAAAGGAAGGGGTGATACCTAAGGGGCTTCGAAGTACTTTCACCCCCACTGGGTTGTTTACTGATCCTACATTTCTTTCAGAACTTGAGTCTTTATTTAACAAACAAGGTTCTGAACTGTTAGAACTAATGATTAAGAACTATAACAAACACATTTCTGTGTTATTGGATGAAGCGTCAAATCTTGATAGTATTGTCAAAGCGGATATAAATTTCCAAAGATATAAGTATGACTATCAGCGCTCATTTACTAGCATTGATTCAATGCTAGTCAAATTAAAAGCCAACAAAGTGAAGAAACTGGAGAGAGACAGACAGGCGTACCATAATAAATCCGCCTTCCCAAACTTAAATAAAAAACTTATTAGATTGGGCATCCATGAGGAACCTGAATCAAATGTTTTCATCAACTCCAATGGGGATGAAGAGGCTCAAACTTCCACTCAGTCTGCCTCTGAAAACAACCAGGGTGCTTTCTCAGCCGCACAGGGCCCCCGAAGAAGCAATAGGATCAAATCTTTTAACAACAAAAATGGTTATCAAAAGCCTTTTTTAGGGAAAGGCAATCGTCCCCAGAGGAACAAGAACAGGAACTAAATTCATCCTTGTCTGTGGTTGACACCCCCCTCCTGCCTTCTACAACTACAGATGGGGGTTGCCCGACAGTTCTTTCAAATAAAAAAGGAGACTTTTTCATCTATAACTTCTCAGACGTTATCATCGACGAAGAATTAATTGAACTTTTGGCTAATGGTCTGAATTTTGTACCTGACCATCATTTCAGACTTGCCAAAACACTCATTGACTTAAAGCTCTTCGTGCGTAAACTCAACTTGAACATCTTTTTTAATAACGAAACGTCTGGTACAGTTCCTGTTTTGAAACTACCTAGCACCTTTAACCCCCCCTTACATGCTGGCCTATTCACGTTTGAAAAAGCTTGTGAATTGGATTTTAGGCAACTACATGTTTTAGGGGGAGCGGATAGACCTTGTAGGAATATCTCTCCAGATCAATTGTTAGCATTGAATAAGATTTGTAACTCAGCAGTAAGAGTGATTAAGCCAGATAAGGGTGGGGGCCTAGTGGTTTTTGATTATGTTGAATACACTAGGCGTATGTTGCTAGTACTAGACACACCTGCTTATGCTAACTCTTCTTTAAATGAATTGAACGGGTGTTACAATAGGATCAAAGGATATTTTAGGGATCTCTACCTTGAGGGTAGAATTACCATAGACATGTACAATTTCATTGACATCTCATACCCAAGGGTACCTGTAATGTTTGGGATCCCTAAAATGCATAAAAGCCTCACCGATCCCCCAATGAGAGCCCTAGTGGATGGCAGAAACTCTATCACCCACCCTTGTGCCCGTCTTATAGACAACATTGTCAGTAAATATTTAAAGAATATCCCTCAAATTTGTAAAATCTCCTGGTCCTTCCTCAAGTCAATCAATGACATCACCTTCGACAGCAGTTACAATTTCTTAACCATTGACGTGGTTGACTTGTACACATCAATACCACACGATGTGGCTGTCGAATGGATTGATCTTACGATGAGGGACTGTGGAGCAACTGACAATGACATTTACTTGGTCACAGTACTGCTAGATATTGTTCTGTCTTCAAATTTCTTCATGTTTGATGAACAATACTTTCTGCAAAAGAAAGGTATAGCGATGGGTTCCCCATGTGGCAGCAGTGTTGCCAACATGTTTGTGTCTTATTGGGAGAAACATTTCTTGTTCAATTACCCACCTTTTGTCCAGAGATCAAGGATTTACACCCGTTTTCTTGACGATGCGTTTGTGTTATTTCAGGGCAGCGAGATTGATGCCACAAATTTAATAACACACATGAACTCTACAACTGAGTTTTTGAAATTTACCCATCAATTCTCAACATCTAACATTGACTATCTTGATGTTAACCTACTTAAGGACAACAATAACAATAGATTTTGCTCATCCATCCATAGGAAGGCAACCTATTGTAATTCTTTTTTACATTTCACCAGTTGTCATCCTTGGAGGCAGAAGCGATCTATTGTTAAAGGGCAACTGGTAAGGGCTGCCCGTATGTGTACCACCTTGGATGCATTTGAACAGGAATGCTCCCTACTGGCGGGCATGTTTGGTAGCCGGGGGTACCCGGAGGAGCTTGTACTTGACTTAATTGGTGAAGTCTCATCAAAACGTAGGGATGGTTTTTATTCACCACTGCTGTTATGTAGGGAACAAGAAGGGTTGGGTGACAACCTCTTACAGTCACCAGTGAGTTCTTCCATTGCTGCTGATAATAATTCTGAGGTTGTGGAGCCTCATAGTAAACCTAACTTTTCTATAGCTTTTACTTCTCCATTCAGCTTACATTCAGGTTTGTTATGCTCAATCATACGTAAGAATTGGTATTTCATTACTAATACCGGCTTACATGAGAAGCTAGGTAACACCCCGTTATTCATTTTCAAAAGAGGTTTCAACCTTAAGGAAATGTTGCAGAGAAACAGTTTCACTGACCTTATGATTAAACACAAGGGCACTACTACCTGTGGGTGTTGCAAATGGTGCTTACACCTGCGGGTAGGAAACGCCTTCACTATTGGCAAAAGGAAGTTTGCCATTAATTATAAGATCAACTGCAACACCAAATCTATTGTGTACATAGCTTTTTGTGAATGCTGTAACGCATTCTATGTTGGTAAGACGGACCGTCGTTTCAAGGACCGTATCTACCAACATTTATATGCCATCAGGAACCAGAGGAGTGATAATGCCCTCTCTAAACACATACTGAACAATGGCGGTCATAGCTTTAAATTTATGGGCATTGACCAAGTATTGTGTGATAAAAGAGGTGGACCACAGTCATTATTACTAGAGACCCGGGAACTAGAGTGGCAACTACAGTTGGATGCTTTCTCTTTCCCGGGCCTCAATGATAACTGTAACATAGCCTCCATCTTAAAGTATAGGAGCTATTTAAGGTGAGGGGACTAATTATTAACCCCATGGTCATTATGCATATGATAGCACATCCCTCCTTGTATCGACGCATTATAGATTGTAGTTAGGGGCTCTCTTTTTAGGTCCCAATAATTAATGTGCCCTATTATTCATTGTTTACTTGTCATTTTCAAGTTTTTATAAATTTGTCACTAAACATTCTTTATTATAAGACTAAAAAGTAAATCATTGAATTTACATCTTTTTAATTTTGTTAAGTTGCTTTAATATGTCTTGCAGTATCATATATCACATATTTTATATAACCATTTTTATTGAATTTATTGAATTTATATCCTTTTATATGGTTTTGATGTATTTGTGAGGGCAACTACTGGCTTGCATTTGAGTTCTTGCATTTACCATCATTTTTAAATGGAACCGTTTATTAAAAGTGTGGGTTTCCTTTAAACCTGCAACTTGTTGTATCAGTCACATGCTTTATTCGGTTTTTAAAACCTGTGAATTTTTAATTGTTGACATGCTGAAGAAGCTTCTGTGTCACAGAAGCGAAAACGCTGTTTTATTTCTGTTTAAATAAAATACATTACAGTTCTTTTAGTGAACCTAGTCTCGTTTGAGCACCTTTTGTTTACAAACTCTACTCCAGTTACTTTAGTGGCACAGGCTAAGCTACTAGGAATAATCCTAGACTGCCACCTAAAATTTGATAGTCATTTCAACTTAACTATAAAAAAGTACATGCCAAACTGGGATCACTCTACCACATTAAACCATTTCTCACCAACAATACAAGATCTGCCATTGTTCGTTCCCAACTTCTATCCACCCTATTCTATGCATCCCCCATTCTAACCAATCTCAATAAAACTAACCTAAGCAAAATGAAAGCCTGCTACAACAGAATTGCCCACTTTGCTGCAAATTGCCCGTATAGATCCCATCACTGTACTGCTCTGCACCAGCTCCACTGGCTTAAACTGTCCAACCTACTAACTTATAATCAGCTTTGTCTCTGTCACTCTATCTGTTGCTTCCCCAATAAGTGTCCTGCCCTCAAAAACCTAGTACAACAGCACTCAGCCACAAGGCCTCTTCGATTATCAGGCAAACTATTACTAGAAGTCACCAACAGCTTTTATTTTATTTTATTTTTTGCTTTAGTTCATTGTTTGGGATAGTTTTGCAGTGACCCTAATGATAATGGACATCAGCTGGGTATAACAGCCCTGTGTTTCTTATGCTTAGTCGAACACTCTGCTTGTGCTGTGCTGATGAAGTCATAACAAGGCCGAAATATGCATATACACAGCTAGTGGGGTTTCACTTTATTGGCCTGAAATTGTCCATTAAAATGATGAAACAAGACATAGGCATTCAGAATCGCCACTTAGCTTAAACACCTGATGTTCATAAGGGTCATTTGCATATATCCCATGTGCCTCTGATACAAGAGGTTTGGGAGGTCACTCAGTGGAGGTTCTAGCTTTACTGAAGTTTTCATTTTGTTTTTACTGATTGGTTTTGCAGTGACCTTATCACTTATTGTTTTAGTTTGTTGTTTGGGATAGTTTTGCAGTGACCCTAATGATAATGGACATCAGCTGGGTATAACAGCCCTGTGTTTCTTATGCTTAGTCGAACACTCTGCTTGTGCTGTGCTGACGAAGTCATAACAAGGCCGAAATATGCATATCCACAGCTAGTGGGGTTTGGCTTTATTGGCCTGAAATTGTCCATTAAAATGATGAATCAAGTCATGGGCATTCAGAATCACCAATTAGCTGAAACACCTGATGTTCATAAGGGTTATTTGCATATATCCCTTGAGCCTCTGATACAAGAGGTTTGGGAGGTCACTCAGTGGATGTTCTAGCTTTGCTGGTGTCTCTACCTATAAGTAATATTCCTTGCTGAAGGCAGATTATTTCTCCCAGAAAATTTGTAGGCTCCATTATAATAGTTTTACGTGGAATATAAATACATAGCAATCTAATCCTCCTCCCTTTCCAGTAGCCCCTTAGCACTACAAATCTGCCATTCTTATCTTTTTTATCCTCTTCTATCACTATTGGAGCTCTTGTTGCAATTAATATAAGTATTCCTGTTTTCCTTTGTCCCAGATATTCCACTGAATAACTATCCTGAAAACCTTTATTTTTCAAATTCACATATTCAGTTCTTTCCAAGTCCGTCTCCTGTAACATAGCTATTTGCACTCTGCAGTTTTTAATATACTTCACTATTCCTTCTATTTTGTATTTATCTGTGAGACCATTGACATTTAAAGACATTACAGAAAGCATCATTGTATTAAAAAGTTATTATTCCCACCATTTATGTATAACACCTTTTTTGTTAAATGTCTAGTTACAGCTTTTGTGTTACATGCATACACTGTCTGGCAGGTTGAAATTTTATATAGTTGTTTCTTGTCCTACGCATTTGACCCTATGTCACATCTTACAAAACTTTTTGTTTTATTGAAAGCCTTCAAAAAATACAAGCAGCAAACACCCAATACCCCCTAAAACCTCAAAACCAATACCAAACTATAACAAAACAATGAACCAAACAATAAATTAACCGAAATTTGTATAAGCGAACCAGGACACGTTAGCAATTAGATACAGCGAACCAAAACACATTTATTGTAACATTTTAGCGCTTTCATCTCAAAAATGAGACTTCATCAGAAACAGAACAATTCAACTAATCACATTTAAATACTGAATAAAACCATGACATCACTAATCAAACTGCTGGATTTAAAGATACATGCTCATATAAATATAAAACACTACTAACCCACTAATTTTTTATTAAATAAATTCATCCACAAAGTATTTAATATGTTAAACTTCTATGTTACTGTGAACCTTAGTATTAATAAAATAATATAATAAATATATATAAATGAAAAATTATATATATCAAATGTCTGAAACCTATTACCTATTACCCTAAAACCTATTAGGTTAACACTAACACACAAAACTATGTACAACTTCAAATACTGAAGTTTTACCCCCCTAATAGAAACAAATATCCCATAATGACAGCCACACTCACAGACTTAATCTGAAATAAAGGTTATCCATGCTAAGACACATGGTGCAGTAGGTGTTTCTACTATGTGCTAACTGGTTTTGTCTTATCTTTGTAACTCTCCCAGCTGGGAAAACCCATGAATGTTTTCAGAGAACATTATTTCCTAGCAAGTTTCTCTTTTCTTTTTTTTTTCCAGCCAATCACTCTCCACCAGACTGTAACCAATTTCTCTTTATCAGATTATCTCCATGGAGACATGAAACCAGACAGTCAATTTCTCTTTATTGGATTGTTTCCATGGAGACATGGTGGCCAGATACAGAATAGCTACTAAGCATGCATTAATTTGCTAGAAAAAAAGACTAATAATATTCAGTATACTTTTTCATCCACTTGCTTTCTCATAAAAAGTATTACTAAATCAATCTAAGGTCCTTAATCCAGTCAGTCCTCAATGCAAGAATGAGAAAAAGCACATTAATGTTTCTTTTGTCATGCTCTGTTAACCAAAGTTTTTTTTTTACATTGCAGTGCTTACATTTCTTAAAACTGAACAAGAAGAAAGAGAGAAGGGAGAACTAAAGGGAAAAAATAACAGTAGCATCTATTTCCAATCCCCTTTACACTTAAAAATAACTGGAAACCTTTACTTTATAGCATGCAAAGAAAACCATAAACCTCCAAAATAGTACTATTAAGAAAACATTTTTTCTTTACTTACAGTTAACTTTCTCTTCTCTCTTCTCCTCACCTTTTTTTATTGTTCATCTTCATCTTCCAAGTCCTGTCTCTGCTTCATTTCCAACATACTCTCGATTATTCCAGTCAACTCTCATGCTCCCTTCCTTCTCTATAACATTTTCCATTGAAACAGTGGAAAAGGGTTCACAGGTGCAATCTCCCTGTGGTCTTTATTACCAGAAGAACAAGAAGCAGAATCTCCTTCTGTTTCACAGCTCAGTTTTTGTTGGACAAACTTTTCTATTTCTTCCTTAGCATGTACTTCATCAAAAAATGATTTTGTCCCTCCAGGAAAGAATACCTTGAAGAAAGCTGGGTATGGCAGTTTGAATCTCACACCTGCATCTCAACATTCCCTGAATAGTGGAATGAATTTACTCCTCTTCTGCCTGGTGTACAATAAGTAACCATTCTCCACAAACAGTCTGCTGTTTCCTACTTTTAGAATTTTGTCTATCTGCTACAATTTTGTCAGAATCAACTCCTTCTACTGGTAGCAAATGTCTAGGTTGTTTTATCATGGCCAGGTTTGGAGCATACATATGATGTGCTCTTTCAGCTAACAATTCCTGTTGTGGAATACCAGTCCAGTTGCTTATTTGTGCTTTCATGAAATTAATGCAGTCTGTTCCTTCCAGCTTTTCTGGTATAGCTTTTCCCTACATGCTCTGTCCTCTAATTCTATTAATTTTTGAAGCATCTCTTCCTGAGCGGTCTCATATTCAGCCAGCATTTTCTTCATTTCAACCTCTGATTTTTGCAGCTTTATTGCCACATCTGAATATCCGTTTAAAGCTTCTTCTGTTTTTCCAGCCTTTTGTTGTTTGTGTTGTACTCCATCAGTGTTTCATTTATTTTAACCAGGTCTGTGTGCAGTTGTCTTATATATTCCTGTAGGTTACTGGAAGTCATGTCTGATGGTTGCATTGTTTTTTGCTGAACAGCTGCATAACTTTTCTCAGTCAGTATTTCTCCTCACTTTTTGTAACTGATTTTTTTCCAGGTGTTCTGTATTTCTTTCTTACTGGCATCCAGGCAGTAAAAAAGTCTACTGCCTTCTCTGTTGAGTTTCTGTTTTCACATTGGGAGAGCTAGAGTTAGGGTGTCACTCAGTCTGCAGCCATCTTGGAAGTCTCCAACCACATCCTTGTGCCTTAGTCCAAGAGGCTGATGTTCACAGCAAAATGGCTGTCAATTATAACATAACTCTCATACTCATTACATAGCCTGAGAACAGTATATACAATGAGTAAGTACAAGGCTCCTTTTTTGCAGGTACCACACCAGACACCTGCAAGAATTGGATGCTTCTCGCCAAGAAACTACAGGGTCACAAAAAAATCTTACACAGAAAGGCTGAAAGCCCTGTCATTGTATTTTGTCTCCTACAGTTTGCTAAGGGGTGACCAGATGGAAATGCTACACATTCATAAATCAGACTGGAGGAGAGTCAGTCGCTCCAGGGATCTTAACCTAGCCTCTGACATGAGCAGGTCATGCTGGAGGGATTGATACATCAAACAGAGACTGCCATTTCTCTGGAACAAGCTTCCAATTCACATAAAACAGAGCCCCTCCCTGATTCTCTTCAAACGCAACCAGATAAATGGATGAGTGACTGCAAATTCACTCCTGAGGTGGCTCCCATGTCCCTTCCGGACAGAGGGAGTCTGTATTAACTATTGTAGACCCCTACCTCTGCAATCATCACTCACCTAACCACCGACAATTGGGACAACTCAGAATAAATATGGTTAGGCTTGTAAGGGCTCTAGGGCCATTAGCCTAGTAAACTCCCTACGGACCTATTCACAGTGGCACACAGTTTCAAAGTGTACTGGTAGGATGCTCTGTCCACAGCAGATGGATAACTCCTTAGGTAGTAGCATGGGCTAAAATACTCAGCATAATGAGGAAATGATATTACAGCAGAGGGGCCACACAACCCAACAACTGCTTCTTGTGAATACCATGAGCCCTTTAATGAGAAGACTATCCTTTTAGAGATAACGGAACACCTGTACACAGAGGTGTCTGGTGAAAACATATTTCACAGTTACCTTCACGGACATGGAAGGCCTTGGCCACCTAGCACCAGAGGTGCCATAACACAGTTCAAACCCCAGCTACTGCCACTGAGAGTCAGATAGAGATGATTGGAGTATTGCAGGTTGTACATGAGGAAGGTCAGGGACACTGTCATGATGATTTCCATGTGCAGTATGGTTGCACACATAGCATCCTTTGCTGTTTCCATACACACACTCGGAAAGGCTTACCAGACACACATTAGGAATACACATGGACCTGGCCAGAAACTGTCCATGTGCATACTGGACAAGTTGGCCAGACACCTTGTACATCTCAAAGAAAAGTGCTGCAAGCACTTATGTGTATTCCCCCAAGTAGAAGGCAGCCAGGCTTTGTCAGACTTCTTTAAGATGTATTACAATTTCTCAGTCAAGATCCAGGTTCTGCAACGTGGTGAGGTCAATGTCAAAAGGTTCCCCTGCATCCAGTAAATCCCATCATCAAAGCATCAATTTAATATGCCAGCACCTGCTCTTTGATCTGTGGACCATCACCTACACTTTCCTTAGAGGACATTATCTATAAAACCTTCCAAACATAACTTGCATTTTCAATATCACTGAGAGATAAACAATAGTCACCCAGCAGCCCAATTTCCAGATACTACCAATGCCACAGTTGTTGCTAGTGTCTGAAAAAAACAGTACAGAGACAATCCCACATGGAAAAAGAAGAAAGAAATGAAATTTCCTCCTATGTAAGTAATTTGAGCACAATAATAGTCATCATATTCTGTTCTGCAGTAAAAACTTTCAGTATAGCTCTAAACATGTTCCATTACACCTGCTATTGCATACTTAAGTCAAACCTTGTTACTGTAACTACACATGTACCAGTTACTCCCTAACACTGCACAAATGATGAGTGATGCACAACTTATGAAAGACATCTTTTTATGTTGAAAAATAGAAAATGTTTGATGCACAGTGTAAGTGTTTCATGCACCAAGCAGCATATGCCACAAATAACACTACATACTTTAAGTATTATCTCAGTGAATTTGTTTTTTAGCTCTAACCAAGTGAATGTTATGGCTTATAGTTGTGAACTAGACACCATCTCTTCACTTGTGCAGCCATGTACTGTGCATGAGCCTGCTACAGGGGTTGCAGTGCTAGTCCCATTAGCTGCCCATTGTCACTATCATCACTAGTGGAAGAAATGACAGAAATAGCTGCATTGCCACTATTGGTGACTGTCAGTGTCATTTGTGCACCAGACCAAAGCATGATCACGATATGCAGAATGCAGCAGGCAGTAAACATCCTGCATGCAATAGCAGAGTCATACTGAAGGACATCCCCAGACTCATACAGTCAACAGAAATGGCCTTTAATCAGGCCAAACGTGCTCAATAACCATATGTCTCTGAGACAGAGCGAGGTTGAAGTGCTCCTTAGCAGTTCCCTGGGGAATAGATACTGCTGTAATTAGCTATGGTTTGAGTGGGTTGCCTACATCACCTGCAAAACAAAAGAGGGGGACACATAACAAAAACAGAGGAGTGATTACTTAGTACTGTAGCATTCTACAGAGACTAAAATAGCTATGGTTAAGAACATTATCAGGTTCTGTACTTGCAACTAGGTGACCACGAGGTATCCTACCATGCAGGAAGAGGCACTAGAGTGAGCTTGTGTGGCAAATATGGGAATCATGGGCACTGCCAGGAAGCTGGGCCAACATACTGGGGATGTATCCCCATGCATCGCATACTACTTGGCAGTGGATAAAATGGTCACCCTTCCTGTTCGAGTACCACTCCCATAATAGTTCATATGGGGTATATCAAGGCTCCATCTACCTTGAGATGGTGGTAGCTCAAGTGGATATACAAGATCCTATGGCACTTGTCAAAAAGAGTAGGAAAAGTTCCCTGGTTCCCTGGCCATAATTCCCCTAGCGTGTCATCCTAAGAAGTCTTGCATGGCACTGACTCAGTCCTGAGGTGACACTGTGAAATAGATGTACTGAAACACATGCCAAGAATATGTCAAGGCACTGCTGAAGTGTTCCCTAGGCAGAAGCCTGTCACATACCCAACATGTCCCCAGTTTGTGTCTGGAAGATCTTCATGACAAATATAGTGGGAGCAGTACACATCTTGGTATCCACAAGTATAGGAAGGCTACACATCCCCCTAGTCCCCATCTGTGGGACATACAAAATCATCTAATCATGTATTATGTCCCTATCTACTCAAAATCTGTCCAAGATTTCCTGACCTGCAAAATTCAAATGGGTCAGTGTTTACCAATCTCTTCTCCTTCTTGGCATCTGACCACTACTGGGCAGACCTGGGTTTATTAGATGAGCACCTCAGAATGACAGACACCTATGCTGGCAGCAAATGCAAGCATCTTTGTGTATCGTAAAGTACATGGAAAAAGTGCGGCTTCACTTTTCATAAGTCTTATATGATTGCAGCACATGTGCATCAGTTTTTATGAATCACACAAAGGTGGGAAGAGCTTTGAATTTACAAAACAAAGTGACAAGTTTTTCACATATTCCTCATTTACTCAGATTGTTAGTTCATGTACATACCACGTTCTCATGCTGAATCAAACAGTTGTGCCTAAGCTCGGCTGATGTCTCTGGATTTCATGCAAGAGCTATGCTCAGAGGCAGTCAGCACACATTTACACTATGTCTAAGCATTACAACTAAGAAGACTACCCGCAAAGGGTAATAATCACACTGGTATTGCATGGATGACAACTATACAAGTATCCCAAAGTATACAAGCCAGAGAGTGGAAAAGTGTTAGCTGTTTTAACTAGTCTTACCATAACAGTAAATATTTGAACAGATCAATGATGTAGTAGCCTAAGCTATATAGGATGTCCTGCCAAGGATTGCCCCTACCACTGGCCCATCTCCAAAACTGTAGGCAACCTGCTACATGCCATTTCTACTGAACTGCGCAAGGACTGTAGGAATTAAATTGCAGTTGTTTTCAGATCATTCTTACCCCAAAAGATGGGAACTAGAACCCAGCAAAATAGGAAAAATTCCAGAAAAAAAATAATGACAGGCCTTGGCAAACAACCAACCAAAGTGAGGGTGTTAGTGGGTAGGAGTGACTACTGCAGCAGTGATTTATTCCAACATCTGCAGCTTTAACATGTTCAGTATCAGATCAATGCTGCAGTACCCTAAGCTATATGAGATGATTATCAAAGCTTAGAATGCAATGGAGATGCAAGGTAGGTCCAAATCCAAGAGTCCCTATAGAATAGTCCTAGCAAAGCATCCACTGGATCTAGAATTGGAATCTAGTTTGGAATGTTTGGTAAATGTGTGTACATTTGACTAAGTTGCCACCTCTAGGCAAATTGTTAGAGTCAGTTCCTTTCCAAAATGCCACAGAGGTAGACAAAACCCTGGTATAATGAACCCTGGCTTTGCCTGGATGTGCCTCTTTATGATGAGAATAACAAAAGGCAATAGCCTGGGGCAACACTGTTTGTCTCTTCATTTTACCCTCAGAGGAAATAAACAGTTGATCAGCAGTTCTGAAGAATTTGGTTCTGTCAGTATAGTATCTGAGTTGCCTCTGGACATCCAAAGTATGCAGAATTCTCTCTTTCTTATATTTAGGCTCTAGAAAGAAAACATGGAGATTAATTGCCTAACTCAGATTAAACCCAGAAATGGCCTCAAAGGAAATCATATATTTATGAAAAATAGGATAGAGATAGATCAGCATTAACACTTGTAACTCAGATATTCTTCTGGCAGAAGTCAATGCAATTAACAATGCTGTTTTCCAGGACAGGAACTTCAAGTCAGACTCATGAGCTGGTTCAAAAGTAAACTTCATAAGTTGTTCCAGTACAAAGGTAACATCCCAAGAAGGAGCCACCAGTTTAACAAGTGGACCAGTACTTGTAAAACCACTTTCAAAAACTGTTTCAATTAAAATAATGCAGAAATGAGGATCTAAGGCCAGTTAAACAAAATTGCTGATATATGAATCCTAACAGAAGAATATGAAAGGCCAGTAATTCACACAAAAAAATTAAAGAACTAGAGACTTCCGGGCCTGAAAGGGGTCCTGGTTCTTAATCTGGTACCAGCTAGAAAATTTTCTCCACTTCTCTAAATATGATTTCTAGTAGCAGGTTTCTTAGCTTCCTTTAATACCTGCTGCATATCCTCAGAAAGAAAGATGCCTCAAAGGAATTAAAACACTTTCATCCATGCAGTCAGTTGAAGACATTCAAGGCTGGGGTGTATCCAACAAACCTGCCTTGCGTGGTTAAGTCCATTCAATAAGGAAGCGTGTGGTAACTGACCTTGACCATTTTCTGGAAAAAGGGGTACTACAGGTGCCTGAGTCAAAAGGACTTAGCACAATAATTTCCATGGAGTCCTTTGGGATCTTCAAAAGAATTCTGATTATTAGAGGAAAGGATGGAAAGGCATATAGGAACATTCCTGCCCATGGAAATGAAAATGCATCTGTCTTTCTGGCCTGAGTGCACAAAGTTCTGATGCAGAATTTCATTATCACAGAGCTACTTGAGGTTTTCTGTTTAGAAGAATCAAATCCTGGAAGACCATGCATTCAACATCCATTCCTGAGGGTCTGTCCTGGACCTGCTCAGTTTGTCTGCAAAAATATTCTGCTCTCATGGAATGTAGTAGCCTCGAGAGATAAATTTTGCTGACTCACTGGATCCCAAGCTACCATATCCACTCTTCAGACAGGGTAGGACCTGGTTCCCCCCTTTGTTTATGAACCACACCACTGTGGTATTATCTTTGATGACTAGTAAGGGACCCAGAACCCAAAGATGGTTCAAAGATTTGACAGCATGTATTAGACTTAGAGCTTCACTTCTTTGATGTTTATGTGTTTAAACCTGTTCTGCTCAGAATATAAGGCCCTGAACCTTCATTCAATTGGACCCAGCTCCCCAAGTAAAGTCTGAGGCATCTCTTGTAAAGGGAAAAAGAAAGACTTGGGTTGAGAGTCAGATGAATCACTCACCAAAGCAGCTCAGTTTTCATGAACTTCAGTATTGGAAGCTGACAAGACACCGCATATATGTGCTGTGTCCAGAGAGATTTGTAAAATCATTGAATTTTCCTCATATGTAGACCGGCCAAAGGAGTAATGAGATTAATAGAGGCTATGTACCCTAAAATTATGAGATATTCCCTTGCAGATGCCTGCATTAGGTTGGAAAACCTCAGAAAGTGGGTCTTGTAACTGACCACCTTGTTGTGAGGAAGAATAGCCATCCTCAATTCTTTGGGAATGAACAAGAGAAGATTTCTCCCAGATCAATTTGAAATCTCAGGCTTAGCAACAGGTTTATTACCCAAGCCAGGGATGTTTGACAATCCCCAAAAGGGGTCTATATTATGTGATTGAATGTTTAGTTAGTTGAATAACTAAACATCGATCGGTAAATGTCTAAGACCCAAAAACAGCTTAGGGGAGAAAAAAAGAGAGGAGGAACATACTTATGAATGCAGAAGTCCCTGGAAAACAGCTCTAGAAAAGTTAGTTCTGGACCACGAAGCAGAATCCGGTCTATAGTGCTTTGTAAATGTATTGACACAGGACCAACTTGCTACCACTAGAAAACTCCTTGAGTCCACCCTTTCAAAAATGCCACAAAAGGAGTAAGGCCTTGGGAAAGTAGGCCCTAACCTTACATGGAAATGACTTGTTATGGTGAGAATAGCAGAAGAAGTAGCATGGCACAACCATTAGAAATTGTCTATTCTGACAGTAATTATCCATTAATTTACCTTCACAGGAAAGAATGGCTGATAGGCCTTCCTGAGAGATTTTCTTATGTCCAAGTATTATCTGAGATGCCTGTGGGAAACTGGAATCCAGAGTCAGTAGAATTCTTTCTCCCTTGTTAGGTGTAGAAAGAATACAGATAAAATAATAAATCAGACAAAGATAAACTCTGAAATCATTGTGGTATAAAATAAGAAAGCTTTGTTGTCAAGAACCCCTGTGCCTGTGAAAAAAATGAGATAGGGTTGACTCACCATTGGACCTTTTAACTCAGATACTCTTCTTGCAGAACTTATAGCAAATAAAATCACAGTTTTCCACATAAGAACATAAAATAACCTGATGAGCTGGTTCAAAACAACAAGTGTCAATTTAAACGATTTTCAATTAAGATCAAAAGAGCTTTATCAGCTGATTCAAAAAGGAATACTTGCCAGTTTTTTAAATACAAAGGTAAAATCGTAAGGAAGAGCCACACATTTTCTGGGTGGACAAAAGAGTAAAACCCTTTCAAATGCTGAGTGAACTGAGAACAGATAGAAAAGGGTTAGTTTGAGAACAGACAAGCAGAAATATCTGAAAGATGAAACCTGATAAAAGAGTAAAGCCAGTCAGAGAACAACAACTCACACTAATAATCTAGAACCAGAGATAACCAGTCCTAAAAATATTCTGGCTCTTAGTATGACACCAACTAGAAAATCTTCTCCATCTACCCATATATAATTTTCTATTAACTGGAATGTTACCTTCTTTAATACCTGATACATCTCCTCAGACAAATTGAGTTTAAAAGGCCTCAAAACTTATAGTCCACGCAGTCAGTTGAAGTATATACAGGTTCAGGTATATAAAAACACATCCTGTGTGAGTAAATCCCAGAAAGTGGGGAATATATAGCAACTGCCTTTGGTCTGTATTAAGTTAAGGTATAACCACAGATGCCTAGCCAAAAGGGAGACACCACTACTATCTTTGTTAAGTCCTTCAGGAGCAGTGGAAAGGACAGAAAGCATAAAAGAACATTCCAACCCATGTGAATGAGAAAACACCTGCATTCCAAGCCTGCTGCATATAATCCTGAAGCAGAATTTCTTTAATTGAGTGTATTAAAGAAAAGCAAACAGAACTATTTGAAGCATTTCCCACAGATGGATCCATTTCTGGAAGACCCCCTGCAGAAGTTTCAGTTGGTGAGCGTCTTCCGTGGTACTTATCAGCTTGTATGTTATAATGTCTTGCTCTGACTGAATGTGTGAAGCCAAAAGTCAAATTAGCTGAGATGCTACCTCCCAGGCAATCATGACAATTCTGTAACAATGATAAGGTATGCTAATTTGCAGAGGTCCTAGGGACCAGAGATGATTTAAGGGTTAAAGAGCATTGACAGCTGCCAACATATCTTTGAAAAGTATGTGCTTTTGTCTGTCTTTCTTGCTCCACATACCTTGCAGATTCAGTCCTTTTATTATAATCCCCCAAAATCTGAAGCATTAATTATGACAAACTGACAAAGAGGTGGAAGAGGGACAGGAAGACCTGGATTGAAAGATACTTAGCCTGCCCACCACTGTAGCTTTCTTCTAACAAATCCCAGAACTGGAATGTGAAAGGATATAGGGTGTTGATGTTGAGGCCAGTCTGACCAAAAGTACCTTTGGAATCTTCTTATGTAAAGTCTGACCCAGGAAATCATGATAATCACATAATCATTATCAACCCCCTTTTTCCTGTTTTCTACACGGTATCAAGGTGTTGCATCAGCTGTCACCATCTCTCTCAATTCAGTGCCACTTTCTTACCTTCTTCGACACTCATGCCAACTGTCACAGGTCTTTTCTCATATAATCCATTCACCTCTTTGCTGGATGCTCTCATTTCCTCTTGCCTTCTTCCTGTCTGTCCCAAATCTGTTTACCAGATTGTCTTGTGTTTTTCTTTACATGTGCCCAAATGACAGTAATCTGTTCTCTTTGTTCTTCTCTGAAATAGGAGCTATTTTGGTTTCTGCTCTGATGTCCTCATTTCTTCATGTGTCCCACAGTGTGCATCCTACCACCCTTCTCAGGCACTTCATCCCCATCATATCTAGCTTCCTCAACTGCTCTGCCTTTACAGCCCAGGTTTGTGTACCATACTGTTTTGTGCACCTTACTTTTCAGCTTCTTTGGCATTCATCTGTCACTCACTACCTATGATACTCTGTGCCAGTTGGCCACAAACCTTCTATTTCTAGCTTTGACCTCCTTTTTCAGATTTTCCTTCTCCTCAACCACCCCTCCCAGATGCTTGAAGCTGTTAACCTGTTCCACTATCTCCCCTTCTATCTCAATTCTCAGCTTCTTCTGAACTCTACCAGTTGCAGTCACTACATTTACCTTATCTGTATTTATCCCAGGTTCCTTCAGTTGTGCATTCCATTCTCCTATCCTTTGCTGAAGTTCTTGCCCAGAGTCTGCCTGTAATGCCACATTGTCTGCAAACAGCAACTTTGTTGATCTGTCCCCTCCAACCTGTTTGCTAATGTTTTCCATCACCACTGTGCAAAGCAGTGGGCTCAGAGCTGAACCCTTATGCACACCCACTCCAAATGGGATCTCCTCTGTGAGCCCAAACACTATACTTGAGTCATTGCATCCTTGTACATAGCTTTCACTAATTCTATTAATGTATCTGGGACTCCGAACTACCACAGGACTGCCCAAATCAGCTGTCTTAGGACCTTGTCATATGCTTTCTTCAGATTTAGAAATGTCCAGTTGGACTCTTTCCTCATCTCTAGCTTCTTCTCAACTATTTGTCTCACTGCAAACATCAGATCAGTTGTGCTGCATCCTGATCTGAATGCGAACTGCTCATCTCCCATCTTACTTTCTACTACTCTGCATATTTATTTATCAATCACCTCTCCAGAGCTTTCATACAATATGACAGGAGTTTCATACTGCTGTACTGCCCACATGTGTGAATGTCCCCTTTATTGCTGAACACTGGAATTAGTATACTTATTCGCCAGTCATCTGGGAAACACCTTTCTCTCCACAGTGCTATGAGTACCCTCAGGGCCCATTTCTCCCCATCTCACCCAGCATTTTTATCATATGTGCCGTGACCTCATCTGAGCCTGCTGTGACATCATCTGACCCTGCTGTGACATCATCTGAGCCTGCTGCTTTCCCTGACTTAATTTTCTTTAGTGCCATCCTTACTTCTATGCAGGGCTCCCCCTCCGCTCTCATCATAGGCTGTGTCTGGAGCAGTACTGCTTCTATGGATTTTTCTTCATTCAGAAGCTTCTGGAAGTACTCCTCCATTGGCCTTTAATGTCCTGTGTACTGGTGAGCAGGTTATTGCTGGCATCCCTTATGAAGAGTGTCTGACTATCTTTATCTTTCTGTCTTTGCCTCACAACCTGAAATAGTTTCTGTCTGTTATATACTGAGTCATTTTTCAAAAGCTGGTAAAGTGTCTCCAATACTATGTGGCTTGCTATGGAGACTCCTTTCTTAGCCTCTTTGTTAGACAGACAGTAGTTCATCCTAGCCTGGTCCGTCTTTTCTATCTCACACTTTTTTCCTACACTCCTTCTAGTGGTTTATGCTACGGGCTGACTGTTTCACTGGGGATGACTTTGCAATAGCTGATTTTACTCCAGTGCCATTTTCTTACTAGGAAGAAGTCTACCTGAGCTGCATGTTGGCCACTCTTGTATGTGATGTTGTGACTGTCTCTCCTTCTGAACCATGTGTTGGCTAATGAAGATATCCCTCAGTGTCTTCTGAAACCTCTCCCTCACCACAATTCCCACACTATTTTTAGCCTGTCCTCCTGCTGAGTAATAGACTGCCCTTCCAGCTTGTCTCCAGGATACATAGGATGTCCAGCCTTCTCCTTACCATTATGTCATCAACTTCTTCTCAGTGAACCAACATTAAGTGCAGCTCATGTTTGTCAGGTTTATTGGTTTGCATCTAGTTTTTATTCAACAGAGTTATCCCAGGTAAGCCAAGCTGGATAACTTGACACCATCCGGCCAGCTTATTGACCCAGGGCTGCTGAGCTTTATGGACACACACTGCCAATAGAGGCACATACTTCCACCATTAGCATGGATCCCTGGTATAGGTCAGGTCCTCAATCCACTTATCACCAGTAAATACCCATGCTCATTTTGGCAACATAAATCAACATGACTGAATCACCTACAGCCATAGTTTTAAAATGTTGAGTGGCTAGCCCTGCTGCGTACCACAGTAGCTGCCCAAAGTGGTTGGTCTATGCAAACCTTCCTCCTATAGAGCACCATGCCGAGTCTGTGCTACCTCCCAAAGCTCCATTCTTGGGTGACTTTGAGATGGAAACACTCATCATGTTTTTTTTTAAGGTGGCAGAAACCCGACAGAGACACAGGGAGAACATGCAAACTCCAAATAGGCATTGGCCGAATGTCAGAATCGAACCTTGTGCATTGGAGGAGAAGACCTTAACCATCATGCCAACTGGTCTTATACATCACATATATATATATATATATATATATATATATATATATATATATATATATATATATAAATATATAATGTGTATAAAGATAGATGTAGATATTTATCTATATTTATGTAGATATAGCTATAGATAGATATCACTATATACTGGTTACAGACAAGCTGTCAAAAATCATCTTGTTGAACCTGAAAAGAAGATGGCACAGCTGACTGAAAATCTGCTAATCAAACATGCTGGCTGTGTGTAAGTACAAAATTGCATTACAGTCGGGATGAGGGAATTTGCCCTTTTGACACTGTAATGTGATGTCAGAGTTGGTATATATAATTATCAGGGTTTGTAGGGTGCAGGGGGACTTGTCCCCTTGTAAAAATGGTCTACTTTTTTATTTCCAATAGGCAACTTATTGTTAAATTGTGTTTGATCTGCTCCATTTCAATAGACTGAGGTTGTGTTTGATCTGCTCCATTTCAATAGATTGAGTTTTCAATATATGGATATACACCTAAATATATCAACTCTCTCTGTCTTACAATTAGCAAAAAAATAAATAAACTTTTTGGTCCTTGCTAGGGCAGCTAGATATATTCTTGAAAAAAAGTGCTAAAAGGAAAGTAATTTTTTTTCTAATTTTAAGGCAAAGAGAGTTGAAAGATAATTGGAAAAAACATTTAACTTAGTATCCACCTAGCAACAAAAGTTTATGACCACAGTAGCAGAACGGACAAACTGAACAAATTTAACGTCTTATGGAAAGGTATGAGAATGTAACCAAGCAATATTTTTCATAACTAAAACAGAAGCAGTGCTGATACAACATTAGCAGAATCATAAGAGAACTTTAAAAAGCGTTAAAGCATTTGGTTGCATGATAAACACATAAAGAAGGAAGGTTAGCAGTTAACTTTCTTATGTTCTCAAATGAAGCCAGTAAAATGTTCTTTTTTAATATGAGGCTGGCATTTCCATCTTCTAATGGATAGAAAAGCAGAAGAAAAATGTTGGAAAAATGTGGAAAATGTTGTTCCAATTACATCAAACACTTTGCCATCCTGAAAGGGAAAATACTGTAGCACTGAGCAAAACAATCAGCAGTAGATGGCTTTGATAAAGAAATATCTGGGCAATTAGATATGGGATACAAAAAAGGCAGTCCAAGAGTCTGAGGTACTATATTCTCATAGGTTCAAAGGAAGTACCAGGCTAGCTGCTTTTTGGGCCATTTTAACCCTAGCCAGTTTCCCTTGTTCTGCTTGAATTAACCTATCCAATTTGGTTACAGAATGGCGTTACCCATCTCATGGTCAATAATTATATATCCCCCCTAATGATAATAACTGATGAAGGCTACTTGCTGAAACCAGTCTGGAATGTGATATAATAAATTAACTACAACTTTATTTCTGTCCTTGTGGTGCTGGCCTCTTTATTTTTGGATTTACTAAGTTTGTTTGGCCGTTCACATCAGCCATACTTGCTAGCTAACTTGTGGGACTAATAACTGGGGTCATACCATAGATAATTTGAGGAAACCCATTAATGGGATAAAGCATTTATGAGCTGCCTCTGTCCATTAGTAGTACAGGGTGCAGTCCTGGGGTAAATTTTCTGTTTCCCATCCATAGATCCAAGTTGTGCTTGAATATGGATAGGGATGAACTTTGTTTTATGGTGAGAGGGAGCCTGTTCCTGAGTAGCAGTATCATCTGTGACATATACCTACCCCTCCAAACCATTCTGTTGATGTTGCAGAAGAGATTTAAATCCCTAGGCCAAGTATTTCAAATGCCCTTTAACTTGCTGATGTGCAGTAAATCCATCAGCAATGGGTCAGAGGATATCTTATATGCCAGGCACAGGTTACCTCTTAGCAGTTTGTAGGATACCAAGTATAGTGGCAGGGCTTTGAGTCAGTCCATGTATAACCTGACAGAATTTTTAGTAGCTTGTGGTTAACAGTCAGGCATACTGCAAGCTGTTATGAAAACATCCTCCAGAGTTGACAAAACAGGAAGGACTGACAAATTGAGGGAAATGTAGTTTAACAAGTTTATTTATTTTATTTGATATTTGTTAACCACGTAAGTGGGGTGGTCTATTGATCTTTTTCAGCCATGACCTGTACTCAGAGAGCATACAAATTTAAATCTGAACAGAGATAAAATAATACAGAGTATATATACAATAAATTAGACTGATACAGAGTATGCACCAAAAGTAAACATGAAAACTTCAAGAACTACATAACTAAACAGTAGTCAACCAGAACTAGGAAAGAGACTAGACACAGGGTTAAGCGCTTTCGTTCTTTTTTAATGTAAACTAGAACTTCTTCAGAAAACAGTATGCATTGTTAACAGTGCAAAATAAATGTCTAAATAATAAGAACAGAAGTACGTTGAGATGAGAGAAGCAATTGTATATGCAATACAAGTTTCGCAAACCATGTTTGGTATCTACAGTTTATATTTGGATTGCTACTAAATTTATCTGAGTAGTTTTATTTGCGTCTAACAGATTTGCAAGTGGCTTCATCTCTTAGGTGGCTAAGTAGAGCCTTTCTAAATTCTTTTACTGTCTCTAAGGTCCTGCATTCTGGTGATAGTTTATTCCAGGTGGCAGGTCCTGATCTAGAAAATGTTTTTTCTCCAACTGTAGTTCTGAAACAAAGGCAGGCTAGACACATGCTATTTTATTGGCTTCCATTAAAGAGTAGGATGGTTATTTTTATGACGATTTTCTTTTTAATTGTAGGCAATATCCTAGCCTATTAATTTTGAATAGTAAACAGTTACATGGGAGCAAAACTCTTTCAGTTAGCACATAGCTCTTTTATTAAATCACAGAGATGTGTATGTAAGTCTGCCAGGAGGACAAATCTAAGGATTTTGCTTTCAGCTATCTCAATTCTTTGTTTGATGTATGATGACTGTATATTGATTATTGGTAGGCAGTATTCAATTTCTGGGAGAAAAATCATTCTTAGTTATGACAGTTCTGGCTGTTGAGGACAATAGGTGTGTAAACTTGAAGCATAGCTTGAACCGACTCAGGGTGTTGGGGTGATATTGTCTACAAGTGAAGTGAAAGATAAAGATTGGGTCAAGGGTAAGACCTAGGTATTTATATTCATTAACATTTAGCATTATGTTTCCTTGCATGTCTTTGATAGTAAGGGTGTGTGAGTTTGATGATTTCTGGATGGTGTGCCTAGAGAATAACATTTGTCTTAGTAGGGTTAATTAGAGGCTTATTGGTAGTTGATAATTGATGTGGAGCAGTACATTTTTTTGTCATTTGGTGTGTAAGTTTGGAAGGCTTGTGCTTGCTTCAAGTAGTAACATGCCATCAGCATGAAGTATAACATACGGTTGTGGTAAGTCATTGTTTAGGTAATTTATGACAAAGGAAAAGAGTACAGGTTCCAGTACTGAAACTTGGTGAACTCCTGTATCCTGCCTGTAGAAAAAAAAAGTTATGTCCTTACCATAACGTTCCATCTGTGTTGTAGATCTTCATTCATTCCTTACTGATGGGTCTCAGTTCCAAGCTCAGAAGTGACTCGGCCAATACAAGTTCACGCCAGCCAAAAAACTCTCAAGCTACGTCATATCCATACTGCCCCTCTCCTCCTGTCTTCAGATCGAGTTTGCCTGTAAGGATACAACAAATGGAGGCCCTATATGAGCATATGCCCTATCTGGTAGACAAGACCAAAAACCCAAACCACCAGGAGTCTTCCAGAAGGGAGTAGGAGGATGGGATGTAAGGAATGAATGAAGATCTACAACACAGATGGAACATTATGGTAAGGACATAACTTCTTTATCTGATGTTGTAAATCTTCATTCATTCCTTACTGATGAGACAGAGTCCCTAGCTACTTTATGTCCTGGGAGGCCCTATAGAAGGATATTTCTGAGCACCACTGAGTTAAAGGATACTCTTCCCCTGGAGACCATATCCAATTTGTAATGATTGATAAAGGTGTGGGGAGTTGCCAAGGTAGCTACTGCACAAATGTTGTCCATAGAAGCTCTGGAGTGAAATGCCACCGAAGTAGACACTGACCTGTCCTTGACTCTAGTAGCTAGAGTTAATTTGTTCTGTTGATAGACTAAGGAAATGCAATCTCTTAACCATTTTGATAAAGTGACTTTGGAGACAGCGTTGCCCAATCTTGGGCCTGAAAAGGATCTGAACAGCTGGTCCAACTTTCTAAAAGATTTATTTCTGTCTAAATAAAAATGTAATTGTGTATGCACATCCAAAAGATGTAAACGGTATTCCCCTATGTTAGAAAGGTTTGGGAAAAAGACGGGCAAGTCAATGGACTGATTGAGATTTGAATTTGAAATAACTTTGGGCAGGAAGGAGGGGTTAGTCCGAAGCAATAATCTTTCCTTGTGGAAAATTATGTAAGGTCGATTAACACACACAAGGTTTGTAACTCATATTCTCCTGGCTGAGGTGATGGCTACCAGGAATAAGGTCTCCCAAGATAAAAACTTTATGTCACATGTGGCTGAAGGTTCAAAGGCTGAACAAGTCCAAGTTTGTAGGACTAGAGTCAAATTCCAAGGCTCAGTAAGATTTTTAATAGGCGGTCTCAGATGCAGAACTCTCTTTAGGAAGGTTTTGCAAAGATGGTGGGACATTAATGAAGAATCATTAAAGCCATCATTAAAAGTGGCGATAGCTGCTAAGTGAACTGTGATGGTATAGGCTGAGGCTCTGATTGGAGTAGAGTCGACAAGTACTCTAAGACTCTATGGACCGGGGTTGAAAAAGGGTCTAGTCCTTGTTCTTTAGCCCATATTACAAACCTAACCCATTTACTACAATACAGTTTTCTGGTGAAGGGTTTATGAGAAGCCAAAAGTATCTTTCGCACTGGAGAAAAAGGTTAATCTGCCTGGCACTCAGTGGAAGTGGAGAAACCAAGCAGTCAGTTTGAGACTTAGAAGTTCGGGATGGAGCAGTCCCTGTGGATGTGATAGGAGAGGAGGTTGGGTACAGGGTCCATGGGAAATGAACCAGGTGAGGCCATAGGAAGGAGAACCAAACTTGATGGGGCCAATAGGGTGCAATTAGGATTACTTTGCTTCTCAACCGTTGTGCTTTCTTCAAGAACTGTGGAATGAGGGGAAAGGGAGGAAAGACATACAGTAGAACCAGGGGCCAATCTTGTATCAGAACATCTCTTGGTGCCTCCCCCTGAGGGGGAATCAGGGTGAAGTAGCTGCTGCATTTGTAGTTCAAGGGGGAAGCAAAGAGGTCGCAACAAGGCCAGACCCAACAACGAAAAATTTGTGTCACTATTATGGGATTGACAGACTACTCGTGAGGTATTAGAATGTTTCTGCTCAGTTTGTCTGCAATCAAACTGGAGTTCCTGGGAATATGCATTGCTAACAGAAAGCAGTTGGAAGCTTTCAGCCATTGCCACACTCGCGGGGCTTCCCAGCATAATGGGTAGGATCTGGTTCCTCCTTGCCTGTTGATGTACCAGACTACTGACATATTGTCTGATTGGATAGCAATTGTCCCTGATGGGAGGGTCATTTGGAATGCTTGCAATGCTAGAAGCATGTCCTTAGTTCTAGGACATTGATATGCAGCCTGGCCTTCAAGGGTGACCAAGTGCCTTGGATGGTCTTTCCCTAAAAATGCCACCCACCCCATCAGGGAGGCATCCATGGTCACTGTGGCTTTGGGTTGAGGGGGTGAAAAGGGACGACACCATGACTCCTCCTCTGGCTTCATCCACCAATTCAGATCCAGCATGCATCAGTTTGTTATGTAGATTGGGTAAGACAACGGGTGTGTTAATATAGACCACTGGGAAGCTAGGAGCCATTGAAGCAGCCTCGTATGGAATCTTGCTAGTGGAACCAGTGTGATTGTAACTGCCATGGAGCCCAGAAGTTGTAGGACCAGGCGGGCTAGAACTAGGTTTTGAGAGAGTATTATTTGAAGTTGAGATCTCAACCTTTGTAACCTGTGATGAGGTAAAGTGACTTGACAGGATATTGTTTCAAATATTGCCCCAATGAACTCTACGCTTTGAGTCAGTACCAGCTTTGACTTTTTTGTGTTTATTGAGATTTCTAGCTTTTCTGCCAGATTTTGAGTGTAAAATATGGCTTGAAGTAGTAGACTCCTGGTTGGAGCGGTAAGGAGCCAATCATCTAGACATGGAAACACGCAGAATCCTTGCAGTCTCAGGTGAGCTGCTACTACTGCCATGCATTTGGTGAACAACCTGGGGGCAGTGGAGAAACCAAAGGGCAGTATTCAGAATTGGTAGTGACTGGCTCCCAGCCAGAAGCGGAGATATCTTCTGGATTGTTTGTCCATTTTTATGTGGTAATAAGCATCCTGAAGATCTACAGAGCACATCCAGTCATCCTTTTACAGAAATGGAAGCATGGACTGAACCATGACCATCTGGAATTTTTCTTGTCTGACAAATTTGTTCAGTATACTGAGGTCCAAAATTGGCCTCCAGTCCCCTGTCTTTTTTGGTACTAAAAAGAACCTTGAGTAAAATCTGGATCCTATTTGGTCTGGTGGGACTGTTTGGATGACTCTTTTTCGTATCAGTTTTAGAACTTCTTGTGCTGCTGCATCCCTCTGACTGGGTAGAACATTAGGGATTTGTCTTAAAGGCTTGGGGTAAAGGTTGAAGGGGATATGGTAATCTCTGATCATTATCCTCTGCACCCAGGAATCTGATGTTATTGATTGCCAGGCCAAATGGTGCAGAGGAAAACTTCCCCTGACTGCTTCCAGAGGTAAGCAATTGGGCCACTCTTCAGTAGCACTGATATGGCTGACCAGAGAAGGAATCCCTGGAGCTCTGATTTCACAGACCCCCTCTGCCACAGGAGGGCATCTTCCCAATGAGTTACCCCTATGCCCCGGGGGGGGGGGGGATTGCTCACCACGTGTGTCGCAGAAAGGCCCTTAGGATTTTTTTGAATCACATCTTCCCACCTGTCTGATTCCTAGAGTAGGATTGTTGAGGGGTGGAAAAGCATATGCTCATAGCAGATAGGGTCTTTCTGTCCTTTTCACACCTGGCTAATGTGTCTTTAACTTTTGGGTCAAACAAGGAAGACTCATCAACAGGAGCATTGATGAAAGAAGACTTGAATGGGTCTGCAAAGTCACACAAGGGCATCCAGGCATGAAGCCTCATGACAACACCTGATCCAGCTCCTCTGGCTGCCCCCTAGGTTGTATGGGTGATCAACCACATGGAGGAGTTAGAAATGGACTCTAGGGTGGCAAGCTGAGAGGCAACTTTATCACGCACCTTTTCAGGCAATACCCCTACCAAAGTTCCTGAAAGGTCTGAAATCAGGTCCCTTTGGAGAAGTGTAAAATGTGCCAGGTAGTTCAGCGACTGTAAATCAAAGGTTGCTGAAGCATACGTCCACTTCCCTAGTCTGTCTATCATCCATGACTCCCTGTTTGGAGGATGGACAGTCGAACTTTCTTCAGCAAGTTCTGTTTTAGTGGCCACCACCACAACCACAGAATCTACTGTTAAGCCTCTAGACCAGTGGGGGTGATCTTGTGGTGGAGAGAGACGAATTTATCAGGTCTTTGGAGATTCAGCTCAGTGGTGTCAGGGGCCTTCCAGGCATGCTGCACAATGAGCTTAACCAGCTCATCTGCAGGTGGGGTCACTCAGGAAGTAGAGGCTTGAGCACGGAAGACCTGCAAGAATACAGATTCCTCAGTAGAAGGGTTGATGGGCTTCCAGTCACCCCTCTGCTTCAGGATCTCCAGTATGTCTCCGAATGAGACATCCTCAGGGGATGACCATGAGGACCCTTCTCCCTCATTGAAATCTGTATCTTCAGTGAGAGATTCCTAAGGGGAATTGACATGCTTCCTCTTGCATGTTCTCTTTCAGGGTGGCTCCTCAGTGGGACCTTCTGAGGAGGACTCTGAAGAGTGGGTGCCCAGTTGTAGGGTTTCTTGCTGCTCCCATGCCTGATGTCCAAGCATAGTGGGCTGTGTCAGCTGTATACCAGAGGAAAAGGAAAAATCAGGTTCAGATGCCAGGGATGCCAACTGTATGCTTGCAGAAGCAAGAGCCTTCTCCATCACCTGGAAGGCAGGCCCACCCAAAGAGGGATGGGAGCCCAGAATTGAGAAGGACAAACTCAGAACTGGGGTCACACCCTGCTCCAATGAGCCCACCTTCAGGGTTGGAGCTCCGAGAGAACTAGGAGCTGTCAAGACAACTGGAGCCGTACACGGCACCAGAGAAAAAATTGGCACTGAACTAGGCATCACGGTGCCGACAGGCCAGTCATGGTCCCAAGGGTGGATCAGATCTGAATGGACCGAAGTCCACAGGGTAAGCTCTGGAACTGTGGAAGGGTGCATCGCAGGAACTGAAGTTGGCACTGGGACAGACAGTGGAACTGAGGGCTCCATAGCCTGAGAAGAGGTTGAAGCAGGATATGTTGGAGTCTGTGCAGAAAAACCCACAGCTCCAGGTGGGAGGGAGGTCTTTGTAGGGGTTGGGATGCCTCTGGTTGCTAGGAGCTGATCAACAAGCCTCACTACATTGAGTTCGGAAAGATTCCTGGTTGAACAGGTGGATATCCCTGAAGTAGAGTCAGGACGAGAAAGGGACTATATTGCTGTCCAAAAAAGGATCAATTGTCAGTGAATATCTGGTCCTGGGTAAAATTTCAGTTCTCGGCACCAAGGTCGAGGGACCCATGGTGGGAGAAATCATTGTAGGTGTCAAAATTGTATCTGATACCAAGGGAATTATCGGTACTGAAGTAAGTATTATAGTAGTCGGTTCCTTAGAAGGCATTGACTTCGGCACCATAGAGAGAGCTACTGGTTTCGATGCCTAGAGGGTTGGTGCTGACAATTTTGGTAATTTAGACTTTGGTTCAGAAATGGTCTGAGAAAATTTCAATTCCTTGGACCTTAGAGATGTCGGAACCAAATGGCTTCTCTTTTTACTTCCTTTCTTCGGAGGTGGTGAAACCTCTGCCTCAGAAATGGCCTCCAAAAAGGGAGTTTTTAGTAATCCCTTCAGTATCAATTTATTTTTGTGCTCTGCCAAAGTGCAAGAGCTAAATCCTTTTGCAGAGGTGGTTGAACGTGAAGGTGAGGAACCCTGAGACAATAGATACATGAAAGATGCCCATCAGAGTTGGGCATCTTTCACCCACATTTATCACACTACTTGAACCCGGTCATCCCTTTCTGATCAGACATATTGAAATACAAATTAGTCACAACATTGAGAAATAAGATATGTTAAATAGTCAAATCCCCAATACAGTGTCAAAGAGAGATAAACACACACAGATTGAAAGAAAGAACTTTTTTTTTGGAAGGATAGGACAGAAAGAAGGAGAAAGAAGAGGGGAATACCAGTGATGGTATTACAATTACCGCAAAGGTAACGGAGGGGCCTATACCAACAATGGTATTAATAATACCAAAAGGGTAAGAAAGGGAAAGAAAAAAAAATACTCAAGAACAATAACAGACAAGAGAAACTCTCAACAACTATAAATGGGAAATTATTAAGGAGACTAGAAAAAATTTAGACAAAAATAGTGAAAAATGTCTACTACTTAGCTGAGAGCTGGCTTGGCACATCTTGAGAAGTACGCGGCAAACAAGATCTGAAGACAGGAGGAGAGGGGTACTATGGGTGGACTTAGCTCGAGAGTTTTTTGACTGGCAAGAGCTTGTTGTATTAGCCGAGTCAGTTCCGAGCTCAGAACTGAGATCCATCAGTAAGGAATGAATGAAGATTTACAACATCAGATGGTCTGTTTGTTTGGTACATAATTTTATATTTTTTCCCTGTCTCACTCATATCTCTAAACTGTCTGGATTTCATTTAAAAAAAAGAAGAAGAAGCAATGGAGATATTCCTTTCTCCATTGCTTGCTTTCCAAAGCACTGATGAACTGTGTAAGCATGGGAACGTAAGTGGCAGGATGCAGAAACAATGTGAAAGAACACCGTTGTGCCATTATACACCACTCACCAACACGGGAAGGTCGGTGGCATGCAAATCACCTCATAATCAGATGAATCTCATGCAAATATGCAAATGAGGCTGGTAGAATGATCCAGCAAGTAGATAGGCAGCCCTGCAGACCCCGTGTCAGTATCCATAGTGTATACAGAAAAATTCAGTGTACAAGACTGTAGAGAGAAAAAGGGGCTGTACAAATGTAGGTAGATAGAAATGGCATAGCACACACTTATATTAGTGGAACTATCCTCTCTGTGTTCCAAAAGTTACACTAAATATGTTAAAATATATTTTTTTAATAATCTGGGCAAGTTTGTGTGGCACACTGCACTGTGTAAACATGCCTTATATATATAAAAAAATGTGGAAAAATCAAAAATTAATATCATGAGACAGAAATGTATTACAGGACCCTGCATGCAGTATCTCCAATGGTGCATTGGTGCTGTTGCTAGCTAATGTGGTAGGGTTTGGAATCATGTAGTATCCAGGTTGTGAGCACAGATCCTTATGTAAATGAGGTGGAGTTACTGAATAGCATAATGGGGTAATCATGTCCACAGATCCCCTCTGTGTAGGCAGAGAACAACGTTGCTGTCCACAGAAGAGGTAGACATCAGGAAAGGGTGTGCCTACTAACTTCTGATCTGATTGGAGCATAGCTGCTCCTGTTTGCGCAATACACCACCATACTGAGCATGCAAGTCTGGGGGGGGGACATGCACTGACTGCTAAGCATTGTTTACCTTTTAGGGCATGCGCTTGCGCAGTGCACCGCAGTGCTCAGAGTATCTAAAAGGCCAATGAGGTATTAATTAGTGCTGATCCTTGCTTAACTTAAACTAGGGCCATTAAATGGTGTCAGTGATATATTAGGCAGGTACACTGCATCACAAGTAGCCAATCACACAGGCATCACCTACAGTAGAGCAGTATAAAGTAAGGATCCACCCTACAATCTGATTTTTCCTCCATACTCTGCACCATTGGAGTACAGACTTGGGAATTTTAACTGAAATAATGCCAAGGGCTGCTGCAGGTCTGCTACATTTTTATGTTTTAGATGCTGAAGTCAGTGCTGCTGCTGCTGCTGCTGCTGCTGCTGACAATAGGCCTACGCAGAGAAGCAGAAGAGTGTTCAGGCCCAGGATAAACTTCCAGAAGCTACATGAGCTGGAGATTGTAGAGCACTACAGGGTGGACAAGGACATACTACAAGAAGTCATTGAGCTCTGCTGCCCTCATCTCAGGCCCAGAGCCAACAGAGAGGAACCCATCCCAGTGGAAACAAAGGTATGTGTAGCCATTAGGATAATAGCCACAGGTACCTTCCAAAGACCAACTGGGGACATGATGGGGTCTCAAAGGCATCAACAACCAGGGTACTCCACCAGTTCTTGGATGCCATGCTACCACATGCCAGTGAGCACATATATTTTCCCCTCACCCCTGAGGGGAGGACCAGCAATATGAAACACTTCTACCATGCAGCACACTACCCTGAGGTACTGCGTGCCGCAGACTGCACTCATGTACACATCAAGGCACCAACCAGTGAGGAGGGTCGAATGTACGTCAACTGCAAGGGGTACCACTCCATCAACTGGCAGGTTATGTGCAATGTCCAGGGCATTATCATAAATGTGTGTACTGGTAGCCCTGGCAGCTATCACAATTCCATATCTGACACGCATCACAACTGTACCAGATGTTTGCTGGGGGCACATCACACAAGGCCATTTAGTGGGAGATGCTGGCTACACTCTAGAACCATGGATGATGACACCCATCAGAAATGCACACACACCCATGGAAAAACGCCATAATGAGGCACACTCACAAACTAGGAACATCATAGAGTGCATGTATGGGTTGCTGAAGTCACAGTTCAGGTGCCTCCATATATTTAGTGAAGCACTGCAGTACTCTCCAGCCATATGTGCCCATATGTTCACAGTATGTGCCATGCTACACAATATGATCCTGAGGAAACAGCTCCAGCAGGATCAGCAAAGGGAAGGGATACACAGCACACACCCCCCACCAGTGCCTAGGTCACCAAAGCCACACTCAGAGGAGGACTCAGAGGAGGAGCCCCCTGATGATGCCCCTGTAGGCAGATGTAGGTGTGCCCAGTATGCCCTGGCATTGGCTAAGAGACAACACATAGCATATTCACTGCCAACCTTTTGCCACAGGGACTGACATCTTACTCCTACTCACATACATATATTAAAATAGCTGATGCCAAGCAACCCACACAACCTTTACCTATCCATGTATTGGCTGTGTACTGTTTACATCACACAGTCAGTCCTGAACTACAGTTCTGTCAACTGCTGCATTCTCAAGGTAAGTCTCTAACCTACACAATAATTGTAAGGATTACTATAATAAGGTATCATATGTATGGATCTGCCGCTGTTAACTATAGTGGGCTATTTGGTCAGATTTAACATCCACATAGGACTACTCATACCCAGTCCATTAGTATGTGCTCCTTAATATTCACTAGGCTTCATGCTTGGAATATTCACAACATCAAGCAAGGGAGATGTTAAAGAGTGGGTACACATGATATTTGGACTACTGTCTACCCAAGCTGATCATGTGCTGTTGTTCCCCCAACCCCAATACAGCAGTGAACCCATATAATTGCTTTAACTGAAAATCAGCTATGGTATATCAGTGGACCAGGCAATCTCAAGGCTGTAACATAGATATTGCTCACACATTGTATGTCTCTCTTCACGCAGGATAACAATGTACATATGTATACTGTTGATTGTGTGATGAATGACCCCTCTCTGTCTAGCGACTTGTGTGGCTCAGTGGACTAGGGAAGCTAGCATAGTGATGGTGTTGATGGTTCTAATCTGTCATTACTCACATCTTTTACATGTGAGATGGTACTGTGTTGGTGTTTTTACAGAATGTCATACCTCCCAATCTCTTTGTGCAAGAAATCTGGACAAAGCCAGAAAGATTTGGGGGACAAAGGCCCAAATATAGGGACATATTTTAAATATTGGTCACATAAACCTAGACAGTTGCTGGAATTAAAGGTGTTGCACTAGTACTTATTTTCTGAAGGATATAAAGTCTGACACACAATTGTTTGTCTGCAGTTAGTAGAATGTGTTGATGTCAGCATTCAATAAAGTACCAGATGACCACAACATATGAGGTAAAACCCTGGACATTCTATGAAAATCAGGACAGTTGAGAGGTATGCAGACTGTCAGCCTGTTCGTGTTGCAACATTACCAACCTCAGTCACATATTAACTACAGCAGACAGCTGGGGAATGCCATGGACATTTTGAGTGAAATGCAGTACTGTAGAAACAGGGGTGGAATGTTCATGTCTGTAACATACAAAATCCAGGACTGGAGTACAGGTAGGTGTGGCCTGGAGTCACATTATAAGTACTGACAGTCCCACTGGGCATGCCCATACACTTGGTAAAAATGATCTCAATTCTGTTGGCCCTTCCTTGAAATGACCTATTATGTATAAATGTGTATACATACAGGCAAATACATATACATATCCGTCTGTCAATATCTCTCTCACAGGCATAGTATATCTATCGCTATGTAGTGTCAAATAGATATATACTGATATATATAGCTATATATATTAAAATGATACACAGACTCCCCCAATATATCTACATAACACATATACATATCATAGACACACACAGCTACATTTATATATATATATATATATACATATATATATATATATATATATATATATATATCCCTGTTATATACATAAATATGTGTGTGGATGTCTACATTGTCTGACATACCCTAATAATGGTGAGAAAATCTGCACTATCACACATCCATAATGTTGCTCAAAGGATCCAAACTAAGGGAGCAACAGTGCATAACCCACTTACCTACAGACCCCTATGCCTGCTGGATGTCACCATGTAGACAGACACAAGTAAGCAGGTTGTGTAATGTATAATGGTGTCAATGTATATATGGACAGGGCTCATTGTCACTGCCCACAGAGTCACCTATATAACTGCAAGCAGCCACATATGGCGATACCAGTAATTGTACACACATAGCTAGGATAACAATGGTTATCTCACTGCTAGGATACTAGATGCAGATAACAGTATAAACCAATGCCACTCTGCAGGCCACAGATGTTGTTCAACACAAGCCTAGTTTGTGTAATGCACAAGTACTGTGCCTGCAATCACATATATAACAGACTTAACCTCTGGCACATGTGATAAGTACTGTGAACTAGATAGGTAGGGGATCTAATCTCACTGCAGCCCACTTGGCATGTGTGTGTGTGTGTGTGTGTGTGTGTGTGTGTGTGTGTGTGTGTGTGTATGTGTGTGTGTGAGCATGCACCCCTGCAGAACAATGGAGATTACCTCATGGGCTATCCAGCAGCAATGGTTATGCACTTTTTAGGCCCATATCTTGCTGCTGGCTTCCAAACTACCCTCTTCTACAAGGCCTGATGATGTCAACCACTGTAAGACTACCAGCTGACAGTGAAGCATCATACATAAGCTGTGGCATGTGTGATAAGTACTGTGATCTATAGAGTATAAGCCTAGATAGGTAGGGGGATCTAAACTCACTGCAGCCCACTTGGTGCGTGTGTGCGTGTGTGTGTGTGTGTGTGTGTGTGTGTGTGTGTGTGTACCCCTGAAAAACAATGGAAATGACCCTCATGGGCTATCCAGCAGCAATAGCTATGCACTTTTTGGGCCCGTAACTTGCTGCTGGCTTCCAAACTGCCTTCTTCTACAAAGCCTGATGATGTCAGCCACCTTAAGACTACCAGCTGATAGTGTAGTACCAGATGTAAGCCATGGTGCATGCAATACGTACTGCAATCTATAGTGTATACACCTAGATAGGTATGGGTTCTAATCTCACTCTGCTCAACGTGTATCTCCATATGGGATACTTACGATAACCTTTTGTAACTTAGACATAGTTAGAGTTTTGCATAATTTTACTTGTAGCGGGTGATGTGGCCCCCAAAAATCACTGACCACAACAAGGCTTGCTGATATCAACAAGGATTATATGTTCTAAACTGATAGTACTTGCAGACATGAGTTGTGTTGCGTGTATCTGGTACTGTGATCTGTAGTGTGTACCGGTACATAGGTTGTTGTTGTGTCTTTCGGCTTTTCCTGGTTAGGGGTCGCCACAGCGGAACTCTGGTCCATTAATGATTGGTAGTTGATTTTTACGTGCTAAGTTACCAGCCCTGATGCACAACCTTCAACGAAGCTACGCCCATTCACGCATGTCTCCACGCAGAAGATGCTCTAGCTGAGAATCAAACCAGACAGCATCTTACTGTGAGGCGACAATGCTACCGCAGCACCACCACCACAGATCAGTACATAGGTAAGTGTTCTAATTTACATACAGCCACCTTGCAGTAAGTGTGTGCCTTGGCGTGTCCTGTATGTGGTGAGTGGTAGTGGTACCAGCCTGAATGTGGCCATATTTGTGTGTGAGGCTGTTACAGCAATATACATCATGTTATGGAGCCATAGGACATGTGAACTTAACTAGCATAATGGCCATATAGCCCTCACAATCAGAGACATCTGTATACCCCTTGGTGGAGGACCAGCACATATTGCCCCAGTCCAAGAGGGACTCAGGCAGATACCATGTGTTGAGATGATGGCCACCCAGCCAATCAAACAGATGGCATGTGCTGCGGTGTACTGAGGTGCTCTATGTACCATTAGGCAGGGTCTGTTTCAAGAAATATGCACAGGTCTGTGACATACCTGTCATTGTGTAACAATACTGCCAGTACAACATCATACAACATAAGGTCCACAAAAGTATGTTGCATACTTATGACACATGCCAACATACAGTGCATGTTAGTGACCACTACAAGTGACATGGTAAAACAATACTGCATTACACAAGTACATGTCAAGTAATATAGCCACCCTGTGTATCAGACACATAGCTTCATTTCCCTGCATTGGTGGGAAAGATAACAGGGATGTGGCACAAGTATCATCATTTGCACAGGGTGCAGTGTGGGGGTGCTGGAGGCCTAGACTGGCCCAAATGGTTGACAGTATGTGTGTGAGTCAGGAAGGGGTGGGGGTTAGATGGACCATGGAGAGGTGCTGTGTGTGTCTGTAGGTGACCTGCATGTGACAGTAGTGTGTGAGTGTGTACGTATACACAGCTAGCTCAGTGCTAGCCCTACATGTGTGTCTGTTGGACAGCTTTTGACTGTACATGGCACAGTTGAGAGTTCACCATCTCTGACCCCGAACATGGGAACTGGCTCTGCCAGGAGTTGCACTGGCACCAACATGCCCAAGATCAGATGTAGTGCTAGTACCTGATGGTGACTGCTGTCTGCCGGGACTGTGTCCCCCACGGGACTGTCCAGGACCATGTGCCCATGGCCTGCCACATCATGGTGTGGACAGCACACTCCCCTCTGTAGTGCTGGATGTACTGCCACTGCAGGAGCGCAACTGTGCACGGCCACGTGGACTCTCAGCAGGTGGAGTTGCTGACCTACGTCCACGGGTCTGATGCCCAACTACAACCACACATTCCAGCACAAACAATGTGCAGTCCAAGGCAGACACTGTCTCAGCCCACCGTCTGTCCACTGCATCAGTGAACTGACCCAGGACATCCCCAATATGGTGGAGGCAGTCACAGATGTCAGACTGTGCTGCATCCATAACCCTGAGTATATTTCTGGTGTTCCATTCAGAACATGCCTGTGCCTCCATGATGGCCCAAAACATGTGCCAAGTGACCCGTGATGTGACATCTGCAACAGGTGGTGGACAGACAACAGTCTTCCTATGAGCACTCCTGTCAATCCACCTGTGTGGGACCTCATCAGCTGTCTGGCTATGACCAATGTCTACACTCACTGAAGCCGTAGTTGCCATTTGGCTTGTTCAATGTCTCCACCCTCTGCCTGTCCCTTATATGAGGCCTGTGGGGACTGGGTATGTGTGAGCATGCTGACTGTGTGCAGTGACAATGGGGGCAGAAGAGAAATGTCAACCTCTGGGACAGATTCAGCCACTAACAACCACACTTGTGCCTCACTGTGGCCACCATCATCATCAGAGTGAGAGCAGACACTGACATCAGGTGGTGTGGGGGAGAGACCCCAACTCCCCCAGTCACCTGTGGAAACCAAGACTTATTGCAGCTGAGAACTAATGCAACTCAATGGCCAGGCGTAAATGAATGTGTTGCAATTACTTGCTTTTTAAGATTAAAAGCTTTAGACAGATGATGCTTTTAAAGAAATGTTCTTGTAATTCTTAATAGTTGAAACATATGCATTTATTTTTATGTCTTATATGTATACATTGGTGAATTTTATACTGTATCTATTATGTATTTATACATGTATTTATTAATTTATACTATAATATACTGGGGTTATTTGAGGTGTACAACATATAGGAAATGTTGAGTTTTTATTAGATTTTTTAATAATGTATTTTTAGTTATGTATTTATATGTATTATAGTGGGTAATATTTAGGATGATGAATGTTTTATGTGTGGTTATTTGACATTATTAGAGGTAAATTGTAGGAATAGTCATTGCTCATGAATTATTCATGAACTCTGGATGTTGATTGGTTCAGTAATTAACTTTGTATTATAAATTTACTAGCAGTTGGGGCATGCTCTGTCTTGATAAAGTCTCCCAATGGTTGGAGACGAAAGCGCTTGATTTTACTGGATGTATCTGATTTATTTTTATTTGTTAAATTAAAGTTCTCTTTTTTAAGTACTTCTTAGTTGCTTATTTGGAATTTTTTATCTTTCTTTATCTCGTTGCAACCAAGGTCATTTTTTTGGATTGTGTTTTGTTTTTTGGCCTTTAAAAGTTTGTAATTGGAAATTACTATGTTTTCTTTAAACCACATGTGTTAATTAAGAGTTGTGTGGCGTGATGGGTTAATGCAGTGTGCTGCAGGTGTGATGGGCTTGGGTTCAATACATGACAGAGGTGTTTATTTTCTACATGTGTCTTAGGATATGATAACCACATACAGTCATTATAGCTCTATTTAGCTGGGCTAAGTGAATCTGCGCTATAGCCCAATGCTAAAAACATATAAAGAAAAGAAAAAAGGGAGATAGAAAAGTGGTGAAATGGGGGCAAGCAGGGGGAAAAATGTAGTGAAAGGCAGGTCAGAATCTGAAGGATGGGTGTAGGAAAGAACCATAGCTATCTATTTCTTATACAGCAACAACCATGCACTTTGACAGAATATTTACATGACTTTGAGCTCTCCACCCCAGAGAGAGAGGCGAGGACAACATAACTGCATTGTCAAGTCAATTGGACTGAATTACGTGTGTTCAGTGGACACGTGTGCAAAGTGGAGAGCTATGTATGGGCAATATATTTTTTTTACGGGGGGACAGGTGCCCATTTTTTTTTTTTAAGGTGAGAGTGGAATGTTGGGGAAGGGACATAGGTACGCCTGGGGGAGGTAAGTTGGATAGGTGAGGATGCATTTGCAAACAGACAAGACAGCAGACAAGGGCAGTGTGTGACACATGAGGGGAGTGAGCACCTTGGATAGGGAAGGTGTTGTGAAATCCGAGTCCCATGTGCCTCCAGATGGCAGCAACATGACTCACATCCCCACCCATGGGACTGTTGGCACTGCTCCATCACTGCCCTGAGGGTGGCTGTGCTGTAGGCTGGGAACCAGGGTGAGGGTGACCCACCACGTTGGCCAGCAAGCCCTCAGTCCAGAACAGGCAGAGGTCATAGCCATGTTGGACTATCATGCCCACCAAGACCAGCAGCTCTGCCTGGGTGACAACTCCTCCTCCACCACCACTCCCTACCCAACAGCACAGGTAGTGCAAGGGCAGCAGAGGAGGCACCACTGGTCTGGGTCCCAAATGTGCTGGGACCCAGTGCCATCACCGGTGGAGGCAAGGTAGGCAGATCAGCCGGAACCAGCCTACCTTGATGTCCTGTGGTAAATGAGGTATAGCAATAAGTTACTGTTAGTAATAACCAAACCATTGTTAGCATGAACAGAATTGAACATCATATTTATTCATACAAATACATATTAATGTATACTATGTGCAATACAACATTCAATAATATAACAGTCAGTATGGTAATAGCATGTCAGTTCAAAGTAAACCATGGGGCCAATAAAATAGATAGTTTACCAAATATGTTAACATTGCATCATAATAAAACATAACAATAATCAACCACATTTTCCAAATATAGTTTAACAAAATATGTTATTATTAAATCATAACAAAACATAACAATAATTAACCACATTTTTCCAAAACATAGTTAGTTTAACAAAATATGTTAATATTAAATCATAATAATAAATAACAGTAATAAATAAATGAAGATAAGGGGTGGGGAGAGAGAGAAAAACACTCCAGTACTGGCATTGCAAATTATATCCCTGAAAACACTAATAATAAATACTATATAGGTGTATAGTGTCAGTTTTGAGTACAGTGACTACAATTTTCCTATAACTAATGTAGCATGTACATACCTCTCAAGTTGTTGGCATGGGTCAGTATGGACCAAGCAATAACAAATGCAGGTACACCACTACACAGAACAGTTTCACATAATGTGGACTTAAATAACTACCCAGATGTTCTGTAAATAGATTTTGCCATACATTGTATTCCAGTTAATAATTTATCTGCTAATCATGTGACAGACAGATTAGGCAATTTTAATTACATTATGAGAAATCATGACACTTGACAGGCATGTTTGTGTACAGTAAGTAAACTAGACAGCCGTCATGCCTTAGTTGGCAGGCATGGGAGTAGAACCCAAAAGCTGGGACTGCAGGGGATATCTGCAAATAATGTAATAATTGACTGCAGCAACTCAGTACAGACATGCAAGGGATATAGCCATACTGGGATTACTCAGCTTTATTTATGACTCAGCAATGCTGATGAACACATTCTTGGTATTGATGTTGACATTCTGTGAAATCTAAACAAACTATCTGCTCATAACATGGGCTACCTCACCCATATATTTGTTGTGTTCCTTGTGAGTGAGAAAATGTGAGCATTACATGAGTGATACTGAAAAGTTAGTGCTACATACCACTGGATTTGAACCTAGGACTTTGTGTGGCAAAATGTACAACATACAAAGCATTTAATAGACTGAGCAACTGCGGACTCTTGAGTGACTGATACTTGCAAAGAGATCACCTGGAACTTTACTATGCCTTGAGCAATACAAGTTACAGGACATTCCTCTGGCATTCTAGTACTATTACACTGTTATACTAGGCTGCAGTGACAGTAGAATGCATGTGCATGGAATACAACCATACTGCATATATTAAAAAGCTTCATTCTAAAATCAACAATGCTAGTGAACACATTTTGTTGTTCTTGGTTTGAAATATCTGTGAAGTCCACACACAATATCTGCCCAAGGACTGGGCTACCTCACCCATATACCTTTATTACCTGAAGTCTGGGGAAGAGAGAGAGCATTATGTAGCTGATATTGGCCTGGAGACAGCCTTGGACAGTACTACGAGTTAAGCAATACAGTTTGCAGGCCATTAGATTTGAAGGCTACAGCTATTACAGTGTTACACTTGACTACAGCAACCTTACCATAGACAAGCAATGCATACAGCTCTACTGCAATGTTTATAACACAATCCTGCTAAACAACATTTTGCTTACTGTTATTGGTATTTTTATTGTTTTATTGAAATTTAGTTCTTATTGTTCATTTATTGTGCTACAGCTCAAATTGCCCATTTATTGCACTACAGTTCTTCTTGCCCATTTACTGCAGAACACTTTTTCTTGTGTATACTTTATTGCAGTAAATGCTTTACTCTTTCTTGCTTATTGCACTACAGTTGGTATACTAAATCCGTACTAACCATGCTCACAGCGCAACCTGGGCAGTTGCCGGGCACGGAAGTCGACATTCTGAACCCTCTCAGCTGCAGCTGTTGGGGGAGAAGCACAACATTATGCATACCAGTTTTGCAGATATTCAGCTTGCATTTTGGTAAGACAGAGGAAGACATACTTACATAGTTGTGGGCATTCCCATCTCGAGCTTCCTGGACCCAGATGTCCAGGGTTCTCCTCTTTCTCCTTTTCAGGTCATCATAATGGTGACAACACTGCTCATCTGTGTGGGGGATACCAGTGACACTGGTGAGTTCCCCTGGCCAAATGGTCCCAGGCCTCCAACTTACACTCTGAGCCCTGGAATCTGCCCTTCATCAGCCGGGGTTCATGGTCTTTAACAAGAAGTACAACCATGACCCTGGACTCCTGAATGCCCCACCTCTGTGCCTGAAAGCGCACACATTCACCAACACTGCCAGCCATACCAACAGTTGATTGAACTCCAATACAGAATTCTCACCTATTGGGCTTAATATAGGCTGTTAAAGTAAACAAATTTAATGAAACACTTAGCGCCTCAGCTTACACTGCCTTCTAAGAGTAAAAACACTACAAAATACTGTTTGCTTATATACAGCATATTACACAAAACAATAAATCAAGTAAGCAATCAATTAACCCTGCTGATTTTAAAGTATGGTACTTTGGAGCCTCAGGGACTCAACAAAGAATGTAATTGGAAGTATGTGATTTAAATTGTATGCTTAATTGATTAATTGTTTTATGTAATATGCTGTATATAAGCAAACAGCATTTTGTAGGGTTTCTACTCTTGGAAGGCTGTGTAAGCAGAGGCGCTAACTGTTTCATTAAATTCGTATACTTCTTGGATCGGTGGTCTTGGTGGTATTTTATCATTTTATTTTTTTTTTGTTTTTTTTAAGTTGTATTTAATATAGACTGTTTCCCACCCTTAAACGTCATCGAGCAACATTCAAAAAAGCGCCACTTCACTTAGCAGCTCGCAAACTGGCTAAACAGAGCTGAGCAGAGCTGAGCAGTCGGGAAACTCGCAGAACCATGGTTTTAGCAAAGCTTAGCACTAAGCAAACATTAGTAGCCATTATGATGTTTATGCGTGCTTAGCATAGTTGAACAGAGCTTAGCAGAGTGCAGCAGTGCCATATTTTACAATTTTCCTATTAAATTATACAAAATTAGTACATTAAATTCCAGACATGTTCTGCCTGCTATGGATTTGAACCCAAGACCTACTACACATTTAGCCATAACTCTACCCATTGAGCTACCTGTTAGCATTGCTGAGCACTGCGCCACCCCGTGCAAACATGCATAAACATATCTGGAAATAAATCATTAAATACATCCGGTTTCTATTTTTAGATGTCTGGCAGGTGTTGGTTATGTATGTATGAGCTTCGCTCAACTCTGCTGCGCTCTGCACTGTGCCTCGCAAATAGCAATTAAAAAGAAAACATAAATGTAAATATGATAATCAATTACATCCGGATTCTATTTTTAGATGTCTGGCAGGTGTCAGCTGTCTATATGTTAGCACAGCTTGGCATTGATGCACTCCACCCCGTGCAAATATGCAGTTAAAAAAAAGGCAAAAAAAAAAATCTTAGAAATGACATATTACACATTTGACACACTTCACAACATTATTACAGGGGCGGGGAGCATTGCAGGGAGCCTCAAACTCACCTGCAGCCACAGTTAGCCTGTTAAAGCTCTCCCTACACTGATTCAATATCCATGTTCCTCAGCTCTCCCTCAGCAGCGAGCCATCATTAATATGCATGGTGCGCTCTAAGGGGGAACCATGGTTGTGTACACAGATACATTCCATGTAGGCTCTACATGGTGACTACATGGATTTTATTAAATTCTGGTGATTCTTTAAGAAAGATAAGTAATTTCCTTCTTAAATAATGTCATTGCATAATAACAATAACTGACTCCTGGGTGTGGCTATATTGAAGATTTACCAACAGTTGCCTTTATTTAATCACTCAGGCTTCTCCTGCATGATGAAACCACACTATCCATGGGTAAATCTTCAATATACCACACCCACTTGTCAGTTATTGCTAAAGTAACTCATAGGTTATCACATGTGATCTTGAATAATGATCTCTATGTTTTGGAAGCTGATAATTTGAAGAGTAGTTTTTTGATAGAGGCTACACCTTGCTGGTGTTGGAAAAAGTAAGTGATGAGATCTTGAATAAACAGTAAAAGAGGAGATAACTTAAAAAGCATTTTTGAATGGAACGCTCTAACTAAATGTGGAGCCTGTAGGCAATGTAATTACATTTTGGAATGGGAAGGAATACATTTAGACAGTATGCTAAAGGGTAGAATTACCTTCAGGCAAGGTAACTGTGACTCTCATCAGGTGGTTTATTTGGTGAAATGTCACACCTGTCCTACATTTTATATGGGAAAAACTGAAAGCACCCTTAGAAAAAGGATATATAAACATCTTTACGATATTAGAACTATGAGTAATAGGAATGCACTTTACAAACATTCATTGATCTGTTCAGATTTTAAAAAAAATTGTTTTTGCTTTATTTGATAAAGTTGATTAGCATACAGAGAACTCTATTGTCAGATCAAGTTAGATGCAAACCTAGTATTAATGAAAATATATCTATTTATTCCATTTTAAATTTGAGATTGGCTAAGTTATAGGGTTGTTAATAGTTTGCATTATTTTTCTTAGATACTGTTTTTTTAGATATTGACAACATGAATTCTTTATACATTATACATTAAATACAAAGTTTTTTCTATATTCTTTAGTTCAGTTTTTAGCTTTAGGGAAAGTCTATTGTATTTTACTTATGAGTAAATTATTAACAACTTTAAGTAACTTTTTATTCATGAATGGATATGTCCCTTTAATATATTTATGAATGTTTTAATTACTAGTGATGTACACCAAACAAATGTATAAATATAGTAGGTCTTGTTAAATCTAGGCAATTCAGGCCCTGAATCCCAGCTCGAAAGTGTCATTTTCTTAGTTACACAATATTTCTGACGGAGTACTCTACATGGAATTTTTAAAATGTGCCAATTCATTACAGTCTCAAAAAGAGAATTCAGAGAGGCTTTAGAATTTGATGAAGGAAGCTCTATAACTAATTTCTTCAAATTGTCAAAAAAGGCTAGTAAGAAACTAGACATATAACCTTAACAATTCAGAATTCTGAGGGTTAAGGTGGAAGAGGCATAAACCTTCTTTCCTAGCCTATCCGAGGCTCTATCCAGTTTGTCAAAAAGCATAGGGTTAACAGCTGCAATGAGCTTAGTATAAATATATCTGGATCTATGCTAGGATGATCATGTAGATATCCATGTGTCCTTGATACCTAATACAACCTATGTGACTTTCCAGAGGCAGGAGCCCAAGTGTCAGGAGAGTCACTAGCAGCCATAAAAGCATATTCTAGGGCTAATAACACAGAAGGAAAAGCAGCAGGTTGAGAGTCCTCCTGAAATAATTCATAATATTTTACCTGAGATTCAGGAAATTCCTTTTATTTCTACTGAAACAAGTCCTTCTTTTGGCAATAGTATCAGATAAGAACAACCCTTCCAGAGGGAAATCTGAAGAGAAAATGCCCACAAAGTCACGTTCCTCATCATTAGAAAAGGACGTGTGAGAAGTAGCATCCCAGTCCCAGAACCAAGCCTCTGGCTGGGAATCAGTGTCTGAGAGGGGAGAAGATCTCCACCTTTTAAGTGGGGGAGACAAATCTGCATTGAATGACTGAAAGGTTGTAAATCAACCATTAACAAAATTCAGACAGTATTCCCATGAAAAGAAGAAGAAACATGTTGAGTCTTGTGAGTCCTATTCTTGGGGAACTCTATTAATTTATTTTATGTAATTTTTTTTACCAGGTAAGTGAGTTAATCTACTGACCCTATATAGTCATGACTTGGGTATTGAACACATATTTTACAAGAATATGGTTGTTACATACTATAATACGATTTTAAACATGTGTAACAAATATTGTAAATACATACAGTATATTACAAGTTAAGGTTTGTTATATAGTAGAAACAGAGAGAGATATAATGCAACTAAAGTACAAGTCCATCCAGAAAAAGCAACTAAAGTACAAGTCCATCCAGAAAAAGAGTGGCTAAATGGATGGTCTCTTCTCAGGGCAAGATGTTCCTCACAGAGACTAAACAGAGAAGCATTCTCCAGGCCCTTCCCTAGTGCTATCAAAAGTGGCTCCCCCTTCTCCAATAAGGGCAAATGAGCAGCCTCAGAGGATGTGCCAGCCTTTTGGTCCACAGTGGCTTCCCAAGGAGCAACACCAGAGGGACCAAGAGAAGAAGATGTTTGGTCTGAGAAACAACTCATTGCCACAGCAGGTAAGGCACTAAGGACTAAAACCCAAAGCTTCCTGAAGACCCTTTGTTTTTTTTTTGTTTTTTGTTTTTTTTCTTACAGACTGGGAAGGGATCAGAAACCTTACACCCAAATTCTTGTCCAAGCCAAAAAAGGAGTCTTAAAAATGTATTGTAGATGGAAGCCTGAAGAACTGATGTTGACAACCAGATAAAAAATGGTAGTCTGAGGTAAAATACTGCACTGACAAATACCAAATACATTATGCAGTCCCCTAAACTACACAGGGAAGCAAAAACAGTACACTTTCTAACACAAAACACCAAACAATACAATGAATCCACAAGGAAACTCAAAGTAGCCAACACAAAAACAGAAAGAGAAAACATGTCTGCCAAAAGGAAAGTGGAGAACTCTATGTTAAAAATGAAGCATAGTCTGGATGAGTCCCAGAACACCAAGCTCTACCACACAGAGAAAAAAAATCCTGAAGGAAAAATAAAGAACAATTTACTGTTCCATCCCAGCAACCCAAAAAACCCTCTGCAGAAACTTCCATAGCTGAAAAATGTAAATATATTTCTCAGAGACCTGACAAGAAGTGAAAATTAAATATTTTTGTGGAAGATTTCCCCATTGGGGAACATATCTGCCCAGCCAGAAAAGGTATAGCTGAAGGATGACCTCTGAAGCACAGTGAAGTGCTCACTCATAGGCAGCAAGATGATCCTGTACAGTTATTGCCATAGCTACTATTTAATCCCTATGTTCCTTGCATAGGTTAGTAGCTATGGTGCATGGGTGTGCTAAAGCTTTGGAGGACTGGTCTCTCCATACATAGAAAATTAAATAAATACTGGACATATAACTTTCTATTGTGGCTCCTTTCTATATGGTAATAAAAGGTAGTTCTAAAAGGTGTCAGTCCAGCAGATAAACGCACATGTACCAAGTGGTTAAAATAATATCAGAAAATAGGTACTAGTGCAAAGAACGAGTATGGTATTAATGTTCCAAGATAAATGTTTGTTCAAGCAGCCAAAACCAAATGCTGTTTATGCAAGTTCGTTTATTGGTTAAATAAAATAGCAAATAAAGCACGGATAAGCGCTTTCGCCAAAGTTAGCTTCTTCAGATCCTACAGACACTGAATCATAGCAGCATATTTTATAGTCAACGTGATTCAACATAATGAAATAATTATAACAATTAAATAAGTTAATTAAAAGCAATTAAGGTTCAGTCACATGTACTGAAAGAAAAACAATTTTAAATCACATAAATACAAACAAAATGTCTGTTTAGATGCACTAAAACATCCTCATATAAAAATATTAAAAATATTAATTCTTTGAAATGGTTGTGATGAATTATTAAACATAGGTTGAAATAATTAATTAATAAGATTGTGATTTATATAAATAGCATTCATAAACAGTATCAAATAAATAAGTGTGTACATATTTGTAAATGTAGAATTAATTATATAATATGATATGTATGCATATATAAATCTGTGTGTATGGATATATGAAATTTAATAAATAAATAAATAAATAAATGGTATATTATATGTAATGTTATGAATTGTGAATATAAATATATATATTGTGTATGTATAATGATGTATAAATAAAAAATATGTGTGTGAGCAAAATGTGTAATTATTGGTAATAGATACAAATAATCATAATGATAAAATTATGTTAAAATATTAAATATTAAGATTAAAATGGGTGGGAATGAATGAATATAATGGTTGATGCTTATTGGATGTGAAATTTATTAAAAATAATTATATGGATATATGAGTATAATAAATATGTTGTATATATGTATATGAATAGAAGGGTAAACTGTAATATGAATATAAAAATAGGCAAATTGTAATAATGTTGATGTCAAAATGGGATATGCCATATGTTATATATAATTCTGATGATAAAATACTATTATTATAAAGGACATATGTATGGTAGAGGACAATATAAATATCTAAAAATAACAACTATATGTATTCTTATTTAATATGTCTACGTTGTTCATATATCCATACACACAGATTTATATATGCATACATATCATATTATATAATTAATTCTACATTTACAAATATGTACACACTTATTTATTTGATACTGTTTATGAATGCTATTTATATAAATCACAATCTTATTAATTAATTATTTCAACCTATGTTTAATAATTCATCACAAACATTTCAAAGAATTAATATTTTTAAGATTTTTATATGAGGATGTTTTAGTGCATCTAAACATACATTTTGTTTGTATTTATGTGATTTAAAATTGTTTTTCTTTCAGTACATGTGACTGAACCTTAACTGCTTTTAATTAACTTATTTAATTGTTATAATTATTTCATTATGTTGAATCACGTTGACTATAAAATATGCTGCTATGATTCAGTGTCTGTAGGATCTGAAGAAGCTAACTTTGGCAAAAGCGCTTATCCATGTTTTATTTGCTATTTTATTTAACCAATAAACGAACTTGCATAAACAGCATTTGGTTTTGGCTGCTTGAACAAACATTTATCTTGGAACGTTAATACCATACTCGTTCTTCGCACTAGTACCTATTTTCTGATATTAGTTCTAAAAACTTAACAAATCAGTCTCAGTGAAGCAATACTCTCAGAAATATGTCAGATGACCAATTGACTGGATGCTTTGCATAGGGAGATAGACTATTCCATAGGATACTGCAGAATGTAGAATTCTGATTCCCACCACAAATATATACTGAACCTGGTGATATTGATAACCTGCTAGTGGATAAGTTCAGTGAGAACTTCTCCTCCCCCCACCCCGTCCCTGCCCCATATATGACAAGACATCCCTCCTACATGTTCTCCCCCTGTAATCTGTAAGGAACAGGTCCTTAATGCCCTTTCCAAGGCTAAAACATGGCCTCTGTAAGACCAGACAATATACCTGGCTGCATCCAAAATTGCTTAAAGCAAGAGTTAGCTGCACCTCTGGGTACACTCTTCAACCACAGTCTAAGCACTGGGTATGTTCCTGCAGACTGGAAAACTACCACTGTCATCCTCCTCTACAAAGGGGGTTCCTCTGCTTACCCTAGAAGCTATAGACCCATAATTCTGACCAGCCTCATATGCAAGCCTATGGAGAGAATCATCGTGGACTTTACCAACAAGGATATAGAAGACCTCCAAACACTAGCCCCTCCCAGTTTGGCTTCATCAAAGAAAGATTGTGCCTACTGAACTTAGTAGACTTTTTCAAGATAGTCACCAAAGCCATGGATGTGTACAAAACTGTCCATACTGCCTATTTGGACCTAGCGAAAGCCTTTGACACCATTCCATACTCAGGTATCCTTGATAAATATACCCAGCTGAATGTAATCCAGTATATAGTCAGGTGGCTTGCAAACTAGCTCACCAGTAGAACACAAACAGTTAAAATAGGGGACTCTTCATCCACCTACACACAAGTAACCAGTGGAGTACCACAGGACTCAATGCTGGGGCCCCTATTGTTTGGAATTTATTTTTCAGAAGTACAGGCCAAACAAAGGGCATGTGCCAAACAAAGTTTGCAGATGACTGCAAACTGGCATGGTCATTAAATCCCCTAGTGACACTGACACTCTCCAGGAAGATTTTACTCAAACCAGTGATTGGTGCCAAAGTTACTGGCTCATGCTAAATGCTAAAAATGTGCATCACCATCTCCTTCAGTAAGGGAGACATCCCTGCAAAGTACCACATTAACAACAAGAACACCTTAAGTACCCAATCAGTGGTAAAAGATCTGAGCACATAGGTTGACAACATTCTCTCCTTTGATCACCATGTTACTTCAGTGGTAAGGAAAGCCTTCTACATTGTTGCCCATCTTATTTATAAGGGCACTGACTGCAGGAAAAAAAAGGTTATAATCCCCCTGTATTCCTCCCTTATCAGACCAATTATAGAGTATAATGCCCCCTTTGGTATGTACCTCACCAGGCACCTCCAGCAATTGGAGAGACCTCAAAGATACTTTACAAAGAAAATTCAAGGTGTCCAGCACTTGTCTTATGCTGACAGACTAAAATCCCTGTCTCTGTACTCTGTGTCGTACAGTTTACTTAGAGGTGATCTCTGCATAGCCTATAGGGCAACCGCGGAACCTGCCCTGATGGAAATTCTACACATTAGCAAGTCAAATAGTACTTGCTGCACCCGCTCTAGCGACCTCAACATGAGAAGCGATATCGACAGGACCTGCTGGAGAGACAGGTTCATCTTCCAGAGGCTACCCCTACTCTAGAATAAGCTACCAATCCTTTATTTAAATATGTAATTGATTTGTTCAATTGAATTATTGTTTTGCATTTTATATAAAGTTTCAGCTTGATTCAGTGTACTTTTTTACTCCTTAAAGGCTTTTCAGCATCAGAGTAATCAGTGCTTCTATTAAATTTATTTCGGTTTTCTGGCCGTTGTATTTTCTTTCTAAGCTACCAATCCTAGTGAAACAGAGCCCTTCACTGACCATTTTCAAGCATAATCTGGACAATTAGATGAGGAATCAGAAATTCATCCCTAGGGTTTCACCTGTGTTCTTTCTAGACAGGGGCAGCAGGTGTTGAGCTAGGTCTGCTAATACTACCACTATAAGAGGGAAAAACTTGACTAGGCTTGTAAGGGCCTCAGGGCCATTAGCCTAGTAACCTCCTATGATCTTATGCTGTCTCAGACTACACATTCCCTTTATTTTTCATCTGAATAATGCTTAGAATTTCAGGCAGATTGACGTGTATTACTCAATAAGCACAAAAAATGGTGATGTCACAACTTCACTAAGTTTGACTTTCTGAGTAGCTGTTCCTTTTCAAATTACAGACATTCTAGAAGTCATAAAATGGCAAACAAAGCTGCATCATCTTCAAAAACTGTGCACTTTACTTCCACACCTCTCTCAATAAGTACTTTTTCTTCAAATAAAATTTGAATGTCTTTCATCGATTCCAAAACCTGGGCCTTCTATAAGTCTTCACAGTTTCGGGAAGATGACAGTTAAAAACATCATATGTAAGTATAATATCACCTGGGGATAAAAATGCAAGGATAGATAACTGCCTCCTCATCACCTGACATGAATCAGATTATCCACATATTGTGGCCAGATTTTTTTTATTTCCTGCTGTACTATTTGAGTCAAATGGAAAAAGAAAACTTCCATTCTAAGTAACACCAGATTAGTTGATCTTGATAGTCTTAATAGTAGTTCATTCAGCAATTGTTTATATTAGGACACACAAGGATGCACAGTAGCAACCACTACCCCAGGTATGATGTAGGCCAACCTTATGAGGTGAAACTTATTTTAAAAAAAATAATGTTGGTAAGAATCAAGTTGTTCTTAAGAGGATGAGATCAAAAATAAAAAAGTAACATCCATCAGGGGCTTACGCCCCTGCACCCCTCCAAAAGGACTGCAAGGTATTTAATAATGTGTAAAGCAGGGGGCGGTGTATGGGAGCAGCAGACCCCTTGCTGGATTCGTATGGCCATCTTTTGCTGACATCAAGTCAGTAATGTCTATTAGATTTTCAATATTTTATACTTAAACTGTTTAATATTTTAAAATGACAGAATTAAAATAACAGCTACAAAAAATCTCGCCAAACATTTAACTGACATCTGTATAATGATGTCAATGAAGTCAGCACTGCCCACACTTGCAAACCTGTTAGACCTAATGACCACCAGTGATGCGTGCTCTCTGATTTTGGGACGAACTGGACAATTTGTTTCTAATTTTGTATTATCATAAGGTATTTAGTATATTCTTATTTTAGCCAAATATTTTAACTGCTTAACTAGCGATAGACAATGCACGTACCTCTGTGAGGATTAATCTCTCTTCAATGTATTTGTTTTACAGTTAATACACTGATTTATAAACTATGCGTTTCGTGCCCTGCACACTAAGTATAGCTGATTAACAGAAACTTGATGTGATATTGTTAGTGGTCTACAGCTGTACTAAAACAGGTTTACGTTCACTTTCCTCACAGTTATACTTGTACTGAGCAATTGGAGAGATACATTCACTATATCTTATACATACTTTATCTGTTTTTGCCTGATTCGATTCTAATTGCCTTGAAATGTTTTAGTGTGATATGTTTGTTATGTGGCTCCAAACAGATGTTGTTTTCTAGCTTCAGTTGGAGCAGCTACTAGGAGTTTTTTACAATATTCTTTGAATAATGAAACATTTCACCTTTTATGTAGAGTACGTACTGTAACCATATCTGTTTATACTGAGCTGTATAATGCCATTATAGAGTACTCAATATTTGCAAGTGTTCTTGTAATATACCTTTCTCTCTCGCTGCACCCCAAGGTGTGGTAACTGCTTTACTAACAATAATATCACCCATTTCTGACTTGCTCTGTCCTTTTAAGCCTCTCTTTCTCATTTTTGCTAACCTGCTTTGACTCTTCTTTCAATTGAAGCATTTCTGTTTACTCTCTGCATCCTATAACACTAAACTTTCACTCCTGCTTTGTCTGTCCCTTCCTTCATTTCCTTCTCCCTCACTCTGAACTTGTTTCTGACCTTTTACTGGTCATTTCTCTGTGTGTTCATCTCCCTCGTCTTGAAACCCACAAGGATAAATAGTAGTTCCACTTGACTGTATTTTGACCTCCTTGATTTTCCCTTCTTTCATAGGTACTAAACCCCAGCCATTCTCCCTGGACTACTCACAACACCACCTGCTCAATTGTTTCTTTGCAACCTGACTCTTGCCCTCCACTCCTGTGGTGTTTTTGCACAAAGCAGAACCAAGCTGCCAATCTACCTTCACTTAATTGAATTTATGTATATGTTTTCAGCTATCTGTATGCTATTTTTCCAGTAACAATGTTATCTAATGTATAGCGTCCGCTCCCCTCAGTTACTGAGCTGCGCATCACCAGAGCTGACTAGTCATTCCCCTTTTAGCTTATTTCTCCATACACTTTGCTGTATTTCAATTCCTCTCTACTCATCCTACCAGCTGTACTTCCTCCATAGAATCTTCACTTTACTTTTCATTTCCTTCCAGCTAAGCTTGATTTGTACAGAGTGAATCCAGTAACTAGCACACACATAGAGGCTCTGGACTTACCTGAGCCCATTATACATTGTTTTTTTGCGTGCCAGCCTGGAATTAGGTGCAGCCCCACACTGGGCTCACTCCGCTCCCCTACCCTACTTCCATTCCCACCCACCTCCTTTTCATTACATTTATAATTTCATTAGCCAAACCCACTTACCTCCACACCAACCCATTTACTTATTAACCACTTATTTACCCTCTCTCTCCTTCCTAACTTGTCCCACATCCTTCTCTAGCTGCACTTCCTATACAATGCCTTCCTTCGTCTCACACTTTACATACCTCTTCCCTTTAACTGTATCTCTGCTATTATTCATTAACCTCACAGAATTAAACCCTTATTCCCTACCTACTACTTTTAACCTAATAACCCCACAAGCTAGCTCCAATGGCTACTGCTACTCTAATATTACTCCCAGCCTTTACTTTTTAACTCCTCTTCTCTGTAGAAAATCCCTCATTGTCGCTGCTAACTACTCCCTACACTACAAATGAAATTCCCTAGAATATCTTCCTCCCTTCTTTCTCTCCAAGCTGACAGACTCTATCTACAGGCTCCATCTCATCTTTTCCTCCCTTATATGTTCTGGTGACATTCACCCTAACCCAGGTCCCCCAACTTCTCTCTCATCTCCACAGCTTAACTCTTCTAAACATGCTAAAAGCCTCTACTTAACTACTATTAACTTCCAAAGCATCTGTAACAAACCCTCCGAGTTCCATGCCAGGCTCACCCAAAATAGAACATATATTCTAGCTGCTACAAAAACTTGGTCAAAACTTTTGATTCAAGACTCAGAATTTCTCCCTCTCAATTTCAATGTAATTAGGGCAGATAGACAACATAAAAAAGGAGGTGGTGTCACCTTAATTTATCCAAATACTCTCAATATATCCCCATTTCCTGATTCTACTCCACATTTCCAAAATGCCGAGACTTTAATCTAATTTCTAGACATCAATAACACCAAAAAACTTTGTATCATAGTCATATGCATTCCTCCAGGAAACAGCATCCCAGTTTTAGAAGATATCCTATCCTGGATTTCCTTCACTATAAAAAATGAAACTATTATATTAGTTGACATGAACATTAACTAGGCTCCTACTTCCTCCAATCAATCTCTCACCAGGTCCAAGATGAATTAAACCCACATCTGAATACCCTGTTCAGTCTCAGCCTCTCAACAGGATATGTGCCCATAGAATGGGGCACAGCAGCGGTGGTTCTGCTGCACAAGGGTGAGCCCACAATAAACCCTGGGAACTACCGACCAATAAGCCTGACCAGTCTGATCTGTAAGGCAATGGAGCGAATCATTATGGAACTCATAAATGGAGAGATTGGGAACCTCCAAACACTTGACCCCACACTGTTTGGCTTCAAGGGCAGATCATGCCTCCTGAACCTGGTGGACTTCTTTGATACAATTACTCAGGCTATAGATAAGGGAAAGGAGGTACACACGGCTTACCTTGACCTTGCTAAAGCATTTGACATCATTCCCCATTCAGGTATTATTGATAAACTCACCAACCTGGGCATAAACCCTTATGTCACAAGATGGATCGCAAACTGGCTCTCAGACACAAAGTAAGAGTCACGGGATCTATGTCCGAATCCAGACCAGTAATGAGCGGTGTGCCTCAGGGTTCTGTCCTGGGGCCCCTCCTGTTTGGCATATACTTCTCAGAAGTACAGGCAAGCACTGAGGGCTGTGGCTGACCAAGTTTGCGGATGACTGCAAACTGGGTGCTATAATAGAGTCTCCGGCCAACATGGATATCCTCCAGAAGGGCCTTAATGAGACTGATGCATGGTGTCAAAGCCATGGTCTCAAGCTAAATGCTAAAAAATGCGTAGTAATCCCCTTTGGAAAAAACAGAGTATCCGCGAACTACCACATAGGAGGTAACCCCCAGAAATCTGAAGAAGTAATAAGGGATCTAGGGACCCAAGTAGATAGTCAGCTTTCCCTTGATAACCATGTTGCCAAGGTGGTTAGAAAATCCTTCTATGTGACCCATCTGATCACGAAAGGGTTCGCATCAAGATCTAAGGATGTAGTAGTGCCTCATCAGACCCATTATTGAGTACATTGCACCAATTGGAATGTACTTGGCTAGCCATCTCCAGCAGCTGGAGAGACTACAGAGGTACCTCACTAAGAGGATTACTGGCCTCAAACAGTTGCCCTATGCAGCACGATTAAAAAAACTAAGGCTTTTCTCTGTTGCATACCGCCTTCTCAGAGGCAATCTCTGTGTAACATACAGAGCCATGTCCAACCCAGAATGTTGAACATGCTCCATCTTAACAAAACCAAATCTACTCGACCTACATGCTCTAGGGATATAAACCTCAGCACAACAATGAATAGAACATGCTGGAGGGATAGATTCCCTTCGCAAAGACTTCCCTTGCTATGGAACAAGGTCCCGATCTACATAAGACAGAGCCCCTCACTATCACTCTTCAAGAGGAACCTTGACGAGTGGATGGGTAACAGAAAGTTCACAGCAGGGATCATACCAACAACTCTACTAGATAGGGGCCAAGGGTACTAGCTGCTAGATCAAGGGCCTAGGGAACTAACCAAAAGAGCGGTGAATACTGCACAATGTGGCTGGGCTAGTATATGCCTTCAGGCAGATAGCCCAGTACCTACCTATGAACTTATGAACCAGTATAAATGCATTCCATTTTACTCAATTACTCAACACAACTACTAGATTTAACTATAAAACTAATAAAGGCTCAATACTAGACTGGATCCTGGTCTCAGACCATTCTAAATACCTGGTTAAGGCTACCCTGCCAAATTCTTTTAGTGACCATTCACAACTCTGCATTTCTTCCAAAAACCCATAATATCAAGGTTATACAAGACCTATCAAACTTCTGTACTTATACCTTTAACAGTATTGTAAGAAACTACAATTGGAACTGTCTTAAAACCCTTCCACTAGATGATGCCCGCCTTAATTTTAACAACTCCTTTCTAAACATTCTACACAGCTTAGCTCCTACCAGAGCCATACAAATTAAATCCAACTATGCCCCCTCGGCTATCTAAATCTACTAAAGAAATTATGAAAAATAGGGAAAAAGCCTGGAAACACTGGCTCAAATCTAAGAACCCTTCTGACCTTACCCTCTACAGAAAAATAAGAAACCAAGCCAAAAAACTTATTTGTAAAGACAAGCAACAACATTTTTGGATTTACAAACAAACAGGAAATATAACCCCAAACTAACCCTTGCCACTGACCCTAACATGCCACCTGACTATATCACCTCCAAATTCAACTCCTATTTCATTGATACTATAGCTAATCTTACAGCCTCCTTTTCCTCACTTTTGTCAAGTAATCACCCCCTAATGCCCTCCTCCTCTCCTCATCCACCTCACACTGTCTCCGGCCCTAACATCTCTACTCAAAACTAAGAAACCCCCCCCCAACCAGAATTTAATCTCTCCCCTATCTTCACTTCCTCCATTAAAAAAACCCTTCAGAACTTAAAGCCCTGCTCCAATTTAGCTGACAACATTCCTGACACATTCGTTAAGATCGCTGCTGACACAGCTGCCTACCCAATCAGCATCCTAATCAACAGATCCACCCAAGAATCCTGCATCCCCTCTCTTTGGAAAAAAGCTATTATCCCACCCCTTCATATAGGTGGCCCATCCTCTGATATCTCCAACTTTCTACCCATTGTCCTACTATCCCCCATTTCTAAAATGCTGGAAAAATGTGTCCAAAAACAACTTATCCACTACCTTTTAAATAATAATATCCTCTCCCCAACCCAACATGGATTCTGTCCAGGGCACAGTACTTCTACTGCCCTAATCTCCTTCTTAGATACAATGAACAAAATCTGAGACTCGGGCCATATAGCATAAGGACTCTTCCTGGATCTATCTAAAGTATTTGACACTAACTCTCTCTCATTCTATCCTCCTGTCCCAACTTTCTTCTATAGGTTTATATTCTCAGTCTCTTAACTGGTTTAAAAGCTACTTCTCAGATAGGCACGGTGCTGTTAAATGTCAACACTCTATCTCCCCCTGTCTCCATAACTCTACAGGCATCCCACAAGGTTCAATTTTAGGTCCCCTTCTGTTTAACATATTCATAAATAATCTTCATCAAGATATACCAAACACCCCCCTAGTCCAGTACGCATATGACTTGACCATAGTCTGCTCTGCATCCAACCCTGACGTACTACAACAAATGATTCAAAAACAGCTTTCTTTATTGTAGAAACCACCTTTCCCATAACACTAAAAAAAAAAAAAAATTATGCTGTTTATCACCCCCCCAAAAAAAAACCCCACTTCTGTCAACAAAGATTTTAATGTACTTTCACTGAACTCTATAAAAATTTAATTGGTAGCCAGTACCAAAGTTTTAGGAGTCATAATAGATAAAAATCTAAAGTTTGATCTGCATATGCAATCCAACATTATAAAAATTCATAAAAAACTAGGGCTACTTAATAGGCATAACAGGTTTCTCTCCTTACCAACTAAACAAGCTTTAGCCCTCTCTTACCTACTTCCCTCTTTAACCTATGGTGCACCATTATTAATTAATCTGCGGTCTTCCCTGAAACTAAAACTAGAATCTTCCTACAGCAAGACTGCCAAATTTGCTACAAACAGTCGCCATTCTACCCATCATTGAGTGACCTTATGAAAACTCCAATGGCTTGAATTCCCTCATTATCTATTACTCCTTCAGCTTACTACCTCACATAAACGTATCCATAAACCACAGGACTGCCCTGCTCTTAGCTACTTGTCCCTTATCCCCCCTCTAGGCCACTATGATCAGATCACCAACACTTACTCCAAATTCACAAACCAAACCTACCTGCAGGGAAAACTCTTATATTCCTGGATCATTGCCAGATTATGGAATAACCTCCCCTCTTCTATCTGTACTGAATAACATCCCTCTAATTTCAAAACCGCCCTATACAAGCATCTCCTTTCTAAGTAGTTTTGTAACTGCTCTAATGCCTCTTCTATCCCACCTGATACCATCACTTGACTTCCCTTCCTTTAGATCTAGTATTGCTCCATCACCATCTACCCTCTTCAACTACTCTCTTATTGCTCTATATCTCCACAAGAAATAACCTAGATGAAATTTACAACAATCTTCTCTCAAGAATATTTCATTTTGATCTCACCTGTTACTAACTATAACTCTTTGAAGCTACTGTATATTTGAATTTCTTTTGTACCCTTGTATTTTGGGTCTATATTATATTATCGAATACTCATGTATTCGAAACCGTAATAGTCGACCCGTAAATGTCGAAAATGTCGAACAAGTAAAGAAAACCAAAAACCTACACAAGCAAACCATTTAAATGCTGTAAGCAGGGGGAAGCCACCCACCACCCACAATACCCACTACTTAAATATACCAGCTCCGAGATCACCATACAGTGCAGACAATGGAAAACTCCCATTTCCACCCTGTATGGAGATCTCCATCGATGTTTGACGTTTTCTACATTTACGGGTCGACTATTCCATTTTTGAATACATAAATAACGTAATATAGACCCTGTATTTCATATTTACTTATTGGAATCTTATTTCAAACCACCTGTAAACAACATAGAATCTGTAGCTTAACTACTTTCAAACCTGTGGATCTTGCTCATTTTAATTTGTTCTTTGACACTCTGGAATTGTGGGTTTTTTTTTTTTTTTTTGCTTTTTTTGCTTAGTTTTGTATTGAGACTTTGTAAAGACTGTATTTAATTTTTACTTGTCCTGGAGCTTTTCTCCCTGGGCCTCCAGTGAAAATGGGCTTTCTTTGCCCAGTGGACTTTTCTGGTAAACAAATGTCAATAAATAAATGAGTCCTAAAGTAAGCAATCATCGTTCATCCAAAGTTAGTAGAAATGTACTTGTAATTTAGCTCTGCATCTAGTGTTTCTGTTATTTCAGCCATTTCATTGAGTCTTAGGACTTTTGAGATGATTTAGTCATGAGATAATACAGTACTTGTTTAGATAGAATGTTCGCGGTAACCCATTGCACAAACTGTGTATATTAATGCCATGCAAGTCTTCATAGAAAGTCCACAGGATTTAGCAAGCTCTGCATGGTGTGCAGGAATAGTGCAAGAGCTGCTGCACGCAATATGGCTGACGAGCGATCCAGGAATCAGCTCCCAGGACATGCATGAGCGCTCCAACACTATTCCTGCATGGTCACAATTCTTGTATGCTAATTACCCCATTTGCAGGTGAAAACAATGCAAATGAGATGAATTAGTGATCCAGGAAGCATGCAGGCATCTGTGCAGGAATAGTGTAACCTGCAGAAATGTATTCGGTTACTAACTGAATACATTTCTTCAAATTACAAAACAGAGGCATGACAGCTCCAAAGAAAGTATGTATTCACTGTGGTAGGCATGCCAATGGCCAAATATATGGCCATTGGCATGATAAATAGTTGCAAAATTATAAAACAATAACTTTTTTTTTTGGCTGATTTCGGCCGTTTAAGCGTAGGGCAGCGGTGTGCAAACGGGATCAGCCCGAAAATAAAAAAAAAAAGCTGGAAATAAGCTTTTAAACCAAAATCAGCATTCTGCCATAATAGTCAATGGCATGCAGAAGACAACAACACCATTGAATAGTGGTAATGGGGAAGACTGAGTGTCAGTCTTATAACCATGCATTAGCAGTCAGTTTCATGCAAATGAGGGGATTGATACGGAATCACAGATTTCCTCTGAGTGTTAGCTAGCACCCAACCGTGTAAGTGCAGCAACACCATGGTGCAAGCCTAAGAGGTAGATGACCTCATAAGGGGGAGTGTCATTCATGCTGTAAGCTTATTGGAGCTCTGTGGCCCATGTTTGCCCTTAACTAATCACAGCTAAGGAAGGGGGTGTGTCTGAAGCTGTCTAGCCGTATTTACATTGCCTAAACAGGTGTGCGCGCTATGCACTAGGTTTTAAACAAAACAAAAAAAAAAAAACAGGAAATAGCAGCTCTGTTCACATCTGCACATTGCACTGGAGTCATACCTCAGCACCCATAGTCACATCTTATTGCAAGTGATGTCATGTAAGTATATCAGGTATACATGTGAAATGTTGCTACAGTAACAGGGGTTGTGATAACAGACATGTTGTGTGGGACGTCACTTCTGATACTAACATGTACACCATCAGTTACTGACAGACATCATAAGATCATCATAGTGAAGTATCACAAAAATCACAGTAATGATCCTGTGGACTACAGCAGAGATATGACTAATAAATGTGGACAGTCTGACACAGTCTGGTCAGTGCAGAGGTATACAAAGAACTCATTGGTGCAAGATGTGTGGACCAAGCCTGACAAAGTGGATGTTTACAGCCATGTAAATGGGGATATCACAAAAATAAAGTTCACACAGTTGATGCATTCACACACTCCTGTCTGTTCTAACACATATTAACCAGAGGAGCAGAGGTCCCAAGCCTACATACTTCACACTACTTAGTGGCATACATCTTTACACTATCCCACTGCTTTTTCAGACATACACAACAGTTATGGTGGCCAGGCAATAGTTCATCTGACAAATATCTGGACATAACATCACACTAGGTAAATACACTGAGCTGCTTGCTAGGCATGTCACAAAGCACTGTGCAAACTACAGGCAGACTGCCACAACACTGACTCAAGTTTCTTATGGTTGAATACACATGTACTTGCAAATATAGCAGGCACTACAGGCATGTAACAGCATGAAGTAACAGACACCAGTGTGAAAGTGCATACCCACAACCAATTTGAACACAAAGTCACATTATGGTAAGCCTAAGTAATACTACAGTATATGTGCTGTATGAACAACACCACCCTCATATAAGCCATTCACACAGTAACCCTACATATACTGGCCTAATACACAGTGTAGTCTGATGCCTGATTGTGGTATGGGACTTCTGTCAGTCTGGCCTTACAAACATGTATGCTGATAGGGTACCATAAACTGGAGCAGCATGCAACATCAGATAGAACAGGACCAAGAACAATGACATCTACCACAGTCTGTACACAAGCCAAGTAACATATTCACAATACACATTCTGTCAACAGTCACCATAAGTACACATACCTCACTATTGTACACACTACAACAGAATGTCCAGGTTTTATCCTCAAATATGACGCCTACTATACATAACATGTCTAGCACTCTGATATCTCACTGACTTGTTACCAGGTATGATGTCAGTAAATAATGGTGTACTGTACATATGCACCGCTTACTGCATAACATATGGACAAAGGGTGACAGACTTGGGGGACAGAGGCACAAACACAGGGTCAATATTGACATATTGTTGTGATAATCTGATAAATTTCCTGGTGTAACAGGGTTTGTTGTGACATATCTCTTCTGAGGGATATGAAGTCAGTAACTCACATGGATATTACCATGTACTGACTGAAATCATCAGAGTATGCTACTGCATATCTTAAGATAGGAAATGTGTGAGTAACACAATACATGTAAGACTCTAAACTCTGGACAGTCTGCAGATAGCCCTACAGGTGAGAATTTCCTCAACCACATAACACTGTCATGCCAGACTTTAAATCGTGTAGAACAGCCACATCCACACAAACCCTGTTAAATCAACATTACTTCAAATGTAGAACAATACTTACATTCTGTCCCCAAGTCTGGAATATCCCCATCCTGTTTGTTGGCCTGTCTCCACAGTGTATGTTGTAAGAGGTATTTCCAACTACCCTCTGTGATGCTGTTTGTCAAACACCCACATGAAGTCCTGCTCACATTGAAGGAAAAGGGCCAACACCCACATGAAGTGCTTAGTTATAGGAGTGTGTTTCCATGCAATTGGCTATAGGAATAATACCACAGCTGCTCCACATGCAATTAGCAAGTGGGGGACTGCAATGTGTGCACAGGCCATCAGCTGATCATGAGCATTCCTTACAAAACTCAAGCTGCTGCCTATACAAAACAGATGTACTTTTCCACATCCATCAAAGAGAGAGAGAGAGAGACAGAGAGACAGAGACAAAGTAAGAAAGGAAGGGTGTAAGAGATCAAGGGCCAAGTGTGTTTGTGTATGATCCGTGGGTGGAGAGTGGTATCTGGATATTATAACGGTTGCCTTTATTGTTTACTAATCCATACTGTCACATAGTAATTGCACATGGGTGTACACATTTATGGCTGAGGATTGTCTACAACAACCTCTACAGTGTTTGAAAACTGTTGGCATTGTAATGTGGGCAATGGGACATATAGGTCCTCAATATAATGATGTAGCAAAACCCACACTGCAATGGATCTTGTCAGTACACACTCATCCCACCACCCACATAGGATACTGATGATGCACACACACACTTACCAGTACTGAGTTTCAACCCCCTACCTGACTATGTATTGCTATTACAGTGTTATGCAGTTATTGCACGTGCCACAGAGCTTATATGTTGAAGAGTTGTCCAAAGGTATCTTTGAAGGTTTGTGACTTCAGCAACAGTGCCAAAGAGAGGATAAGGGAAGTGTAATACATGTGAATGTCCACAAAAGCAGGTGTTAATGGAGGTACACACACACTTTGTTCAGGAAACACACACATCGTCACAGTGGGCAGGATCAAGGTTAGAACCCCTACCTAACTAGGTTGCTATACTACAGTATTACCCAGTTATCACAAGAGCCACAGAGCTTATGTGGGTGATATATGGCCAAAGGGTTATGTTAAGGTGGCTGACATCAGCAGGCATGCTACAGTAGGCCAATGGGAGGTGTAGTGATTGTGAATGGCTTCAAAATCATTAATCTCCACACACACACACACACACACACACACACACACACACACACACACACACACTTGCCAGTACTGAGATGCATAGGTTCATTGCTTCGCAGGTGTGTAGTAGGTGGATGGGCCTGATGGTTGTACAAGGCTAGGCAAAGGGAATACCTTGGCATCAGGTCACATAGCAATGGCCTCCAGTGTGGCTCAGGGGTGTACTCCCTGGAGTGGTCCCCACAGGTGTATTCACTATCCACTCATCTGGGTTACTATTGTGGGTGGCCAGTGATGTGCACTGCTTCTGATATATGTGAGCTATATTCCATAACATGGACAGTGTCTTGGCTGTGCACATGTCCCACACGCATGCTCTTTGGCACATGGAAGTGTACTTGAGGTCTCTGTGGCATGTTGTGTGTGCAGATTGTTATCTTCTGATGTAGCATTCCTGACCTCATTTGAGGAGACCTGGCTATGGAACTGAGGTGGTGCTTGCACCTATATTGACAGCATGATACAGGTATGCAGTGGAGTTAGTGGTATCTGTCCATACAAGGCATGTGTATAAGGCATGGTATTCACTTTGTGGGTTACATTTGCAGACTCTACAGTTGTTGTAGATGTCCAGTGGGATACATAGCAAAAGGACCACTGTAAGCATTTATTTGCCTATTGTAGGGATGGAACAGGATGACATGTCCTTTTACTTGCTGGATAACACACAATCAGTCAGGAGATGTTACACATCACAGTACTTTCTGATGTCAGTGGCACTGTTTTGGCCAACAGGTATGTAGTCCACTGCAATCACACTGTGGTTACTATCTGTAGGCAATATGCAGGGAACTACCAGTATAGTGGTTGTTGTCTAGCCAAGTGTGTTTGTGTACAAGACATGGGTGGAGAGTGTTCTCTGAGTAATACAAGGGTTGCCTATACTGTTCACTGATCCATAATGTCACATGTAGGGCTATGGATTGTCTACACCAGCCTTTCTGCTGTTTGACATATGTTGTCCTTGTAAGGTGGACATTGTGACATATAGTAGGTCCTCAATATAATAATTTAGCAAAACCCACCCCACAATGCATCCTGTCATTACACAATCACAGCAACCTCCACACAGGATACTGATGACAGGCAGACACACTTGCCAGTACTGAGATTTATACCCCTAACTAGCTCTGTATTGCTATTACAGTGTACCACTTTTATCACACGTGCCATGGAGCTTATTGGATGGATGCTGCTCCAAGGTACTTCTAAGGTGAGGAACATCACCAGCCCTTGTAAATACTGGCATTGGGTGATGTAGTGGGTGACAGATCCAAAAAAAAAAAATTACCCTAATCACACATTTACATTTGCCAGAGGTGAGTTTGCAACCTCTATTTAACAATATTTATGGACCTTTATGGCTATGCATTTACCACATGCACCACTGACTTGACATGGTTTTGGCTTGGCAACAGGTACTTGTAAGGTGGATGATATCTGCAGGCCTGCTAATGTCAGGCTCTGAGATGTATACTGGCTGTAAATGGGGCCAATATCTTTGAGGTACACACATAATCACTTGCCACATATGAAACTCAAACCCTTAGCTGTGTAGATACTGCTACTACATTGTTCTGCATTTATGGCAGGCACCACAGAGCTTATAGGGCTGGCTCTTCTCCAAAGGGGTATTTCAAGGTGACTGACATTAGCAGGCTTGCTAAAGTAGGGCAATGGGAGGTGTAGTGACTGTGAATGGCCTCAAAATCATTAATCTCTACACACACACACACACACACACACACACACATACACAGAGTTTCACAGTTGCCATGTCTAGGATTAGAAATCCTACCTAACTAGTATGTTACACTATAATATTACACAGTTATCGCACACACCATGGAGATTACGAATCTGATAATTGGCCAGAGGGTTATTTCAAGGTGACTGACATCAGCATGAGTGCTAACATGGGCCATGGGAAGTGCAGTGTGTGTGAATGGGCCATAAACCATTCCTCTGGGAACTCACACACAACACTCAGTCACACACAACTTTACATTTGACAGGACTGGGTATACAAATGTTAGATGAATACTGATTTGTACTATTATGTTACACATTTATCACAAGCACCACAGACACTATACGGCTGAGGGCTCTCTATATATATCCTTGTTATGTGTAGACATGACTGTTGTATATACCTTCCCGGATGTATAACACCATATTTATCTGATATGTGTATATTTAGATATAACAACATACTTGATTCAACAATAATATCTCTAACAAGTACTACACAGTTGTAGAAATCAAAGCAGTTGCTCAATACTATTCAGTATGTGTACTGACAGATATATTGGAAAAAACAACAATCATTTTCACAGCTGTGATGGCTTAGTGGTTAACTGCTGTGACTATAGTGTTCTGGGTTTAAGACCGATAAGGGCTGTTTATTTTGTTGCTAGGCAGAACAAGGACTGTTGGATATATAGTGGTTAAGTTAGTTTTGAGCAGCTTTAAGTGGGTTTGCCCGACAGTAAGTGCTGCTAACGTACGGTTAAATGAATAGGCACTTACACCGTGTACGCTTTGCTTACCAGTGCACAAATCAGCTTAGCATTTACATTTAAGCAATGGTTACACCTGTTAAACATAGCTTAGCCTTGGTAACCAGTGATCACATTCTAGTCTGATAAAATAGCAGGGTAATGACATCTTTAAAAAGTTTATTTAATTCCATGTACATAACATGCTTCTATGTGCTCTATGTGCTGTCATTACAGTAGCAAGGGGTGTGAGTATACTGTCTGGGGCACCTGAGTATATATGGCTAGTACAACAATCTTTTCTCTTTGTATGTGTTTCATACACGGGTAGTATCCCAGGTTATATGCAGTCACACTTGCATGTATTGTATCATTACATTACTACTGTTAACAATGCTTTCCCAAGTAAGAGTAGATTGCAGATTGTAGTACTGGAACCATTCACCCCTGCATTCAAAGCTGGACTCTGAGTACTGACTATCGTGTTCTTGGTGTGTGAGCTGTGTGTTATTAAGTACTTGCTACTGGATATTGATCTGATATGTGGATATTAACTGTAGACTACTATGTGTATAGGACATGTCATTGAAGGCTGCTGTCATGTAGTAATGGCATACCTATCAGTCTCAGACGTCTATCTGTCAAAACATTAATCCTAATGCATAACCTGTTATTTAGCTGATTTCTGTGTGTCCTCTGTACAGATGTGCAGATGTCAGGTATCCACCTGGGCTGCTCACAGGCAGTCTATGCTTGACTGACACTGACATGTCTGCCCAGCTGTGTTATGAATGCCACAGCTAGGAAACCCCATCCTGTATGCACCACATGCCATGGATATCTCAGCTAGACTACCACAGTCAACAGAACATGCTTGGGTACAGGTCTCCAACTCAAACACTGGCCGTGCTATGTAATATATGTTACATACATGTAAATTGGAGCACCTCACTGGCCCTCTGCAAGAGACAACCAGATGATTGGATGTTGCATTCAACTGTTACCCTGAGGATCACTCATGTGGCATCAGTTGATAGATGGCCTGCTGACAAATGTCAAGTGGCATGATACCACTGTACCCAAATTCCCTACACTTCTCATCTCTCCATGGACAATATCCTGGTACACACCTAGGAACACCTGCACCTATGGACCCAGTACTGACAAATATCTCAGTGTGCATTGCTGAGAATAACAGTGTCTGTGTGTTTGTAAACCTGCAGTTGATAATACCCTGAGGACCTTCTCACATACTACACCCCCATTGCCATAGTTAGAAATGGTTCCTGCTGTAATGCACATTAAATGTACCTTGTTACACTCTTCACTCTATGGGCTACCTGGAGCTTGCAGTACCAGCACAACACTGTTGTACAAATGGGTATATAGGCATGGGTTACCCTCTGAGTCCTGGCAAATGTGTATATGTGTGCAAGTGTGTATATTTGTAGGATACAGCATTCTGAGGCCACATTCTCCAAATACAATACACCTGGACATACAGTATAAGGCATAGTGATGTTGCTGACATCAGGAGAGCCATGACAAACCATCACCCTACTATTCCTGTGGCATGTGCAATAAATGCATATCCCTGTAGTAGCACTGATGAGATACACAAGGGGTTGTATCGCAGTCCTGGTCAATGTGTGATTGTGGGCATGTGCTGTGTGTTAACAGAATGGACTCACTGACAAGGTAGTTAGCACTGATAAACCCAGGTCTCTCAGATGTGTCTATGACTGTTATGTGTTTGTCAATGTGTATATGACAGTATGGCATACTATGTATTGTCCAGTAACACCCAGTACATCCCCCATTACCATACTGTACAAGGCCTGGTGATGTTCCTCATTTAACAAGAGACTCGGGACACACCATAACCTAAATCTACAACAACTGGAAAGGCCACAGAAATATCTCACAAAGAGGATTACTGGCCTCAAACAGATGCCCTACACAGACCGTCTCAAAAAACTCCGGCTTTACTCCGTCGCATATTGCCTATGCAGAGGCGATCTCTACCTAACATACAAAGCTATGTCAAACCCAGAGCTGTTGGACATGCTCCACTTAAAGAAATCCCAATCCCTCTGAGCTACACACTCTAGGGACCTAAACCTTGTCACCACAATAAACAGAACATGCTGGAGGTATAGATTCCTGTCCCAGAGACTTCCCATATTCTGGAACAAACTAACTATCTATATCAAACAAAGCTCCTCATTAGCGCTCTTCAAGAAAAATCCTGATGATTGGATGGGAGATAGGAAATTCACCCCGGGGATCACTTCTGTGGCTCTGCTTGACAGGGGCACAGGAAAATAATTTTCTTGGGTGGCAAAAGCCAGGGTACCTTTTTGGCTAGGCTTATATAGGCCCTAGGGGTCTATATTATAAGCTCAAAGATTGAAAACATCGAACACCATATAGTCAAAATCATATGGTTGATGTCTTCAACCATCGAACTGATAATAACAACCCCCCAAAATAAGACAAACATACCTTAACGGGTTTAAGCAGGGGGACAAGCACCCCTGCACCCCCCACACCCCCCGTTACTTAAATATACCAACTCCGAGACCACACTACATTGCAGTAAATGGAAATCTCCCCTTACAGAGATTTCCATTTACACATTTGACATTCTCAGCGTTCGCTATTCTTGTGTCAACATTATCGGATTCAATATTTTCAGCTTTCGAGAATATAATATAGACCCGGCCCTAGGGCCAATAGCCTAGTACCTACCTATGAACCTATGAAAAGCTGTGTGTGCAATTAAGGCCAAACACATTAGTAGCAATAAGTACGTAGGTAGAGGTTCTACTCTCAGTGTTGCCAAGTAAGTGTGTGTGTATGTGAAAGGATCTACTCCAGTTTGCAGAATATACATGTCCCAGAAGGTCATCTGCCCAAGAACTGATTGGCAAATGCTAACATTTTAAGGGAACCATGTCATGAAAATTAATTACATCAAAACTAGAAGCAGATGTGTAAATGCCCTCTTCCCCACTGTATAGCTGTACAGTGATACTGGAGTTGGTATATATAGTTGGCTGTCAATGTTGTGGATACAGCCACCCTCATTGGGGTTATTGTTGTGTGTATCTCCACGCTTAGTCTGCTGTGATACTGTACAGTGTATGTTAACAGCTTAAGTAGTCATCACTCACTCTATGTGTGGCTCTACACCACCCCACAGCCTCCAAAGTGTAGGGCTATGCCACCCACACCAACATACCCATGTTTACCAATGCCAGGATTGCACTACATTTGAGAAGGGGACATAATACCCTGCCAGTACCAACATCGATGACATTAAAGTAGCAGACTGATTATTTATTGATGTGATGTTTTGCCTATTATGTCTTGGTGGAATTGCATAGGCTAAAATGGATTCACTGAAAAATTAAGTACATCCATGTGTACAGTATTCTCTGTGTATTGCATCAACACCAAAGCCTGTGTGTGTGTGTGTGTGTGTGTGTGTGTGTGTGTGTGTGTGTGTGTGTGTGTGTGTGTGTGTTATACACAAATATGTAGTGTGTGCCACCCAGTACACGTACCATTGTCCACTGTAGAAGGGCTGCTGACATCAGCCACCATGCACTCACCTGTATACACCCCTCAGGCCTATCAGCCATGTGGCACATGCAGTAACTCTTATACAGACCTGTTACTTGTGTTTAGCTGTTCCCAGGATATGACACAGTCAATGTGTCACCACAGTACTATACCCCTTGTAGGAAACAACAGCAGACCAATATCCTGCTGACACATAGATGCCTACAACACAAACTGAATACATTATGGAGACCACTATCAGTCAGTGTTAATAACAGTAATAATGCATCATTGCTGGACAGCTACACATCCTGACATGTAAGCATTAAACTCTCCTGCTAAAAACATGTTACACAGCATTACATTGCTAAATCTTAGTACATTCACCCTGTACATCAGAACCATATTAGCATGTCCCTGTATCGATGTTATGGATGAAAGGGATGTGGCACAGGTATCATCATATGCACAGGGTGTGTTGTGGGTTGGCCAGAGACTTAGGCTGAGCCATTTGGTTGATATCATGTGTGTGTGTCAGAGGGTTTCATTATTAATTGGGCTGTGCAGATGTGATGTGTGTAGGTATGGGGTTGCCCTAGCTGTGTTGGTGATGTGTGTGTATGTATGCACACAATTCTGCCATGCGGCTGCCCTATACAGAGGTTTGCTGGACAGCAGCAGACCGTACATGGCAGTTAGTGTGCAGTTCACCATCTCTGGCCATGGACACAAGAACTGTGCCTGCCAGGGGTTTATTCTACACTCCCCTGGTGATGACAAATGTCCACTGGATCTGGGTCCCTGTTGGGACCAGCCAGGGTCACGTGCACATGGCCTACTGTGTTGTGGTGTAGACAGCACCCCCCTGCAGTGCTGGTGCTGGTACTGCCACTACAGGAGCAGCTCTGACTTGTTGCACATCCATGTAGACCTCCACCTGTTGGTGTTGCTGACCTACGTCCATGTGGCTGTTGACCTACTCCCACCAAATGCTCTAACATGATCATTGCACGGTCGAGGATTCCCACCATCTCACCCAACCATCTATCCAGGACCTCTGCAAAATAACGGTAGGCACCTGCGAGATCACGGATGTTGCCAATAACAGCAGAATGAGTAGCCCTCTAGAGCCTCAGACCCTGTCTGGTATAATGTTCCATACATGCCTGTGCCTCCATGATGGCCCAAAACATGCGTCTGGTGACGCCTGCTGTGGCACTTCTGCCAGGGGCATGATGGCCAGTAGCCCTCCTACAAGCACCCCTGTACATCTGCCTGTGTTGTACCTCACCGGTCATCCGGCTATGACTGCTGTGTACAGACACACTTGCCATAGTCCCCACATTGTCCTATCCCATGCCACCACCTGCCAATTGTCACTCATCTATGGCCACTGGTAATGGGGTATGTCTAGGCAATGTGACTGTGTGCGGGGATGGGGTGGATAACAGTGGGATGTCAACAGATGGCACAGCTTCAGCCCCTGATAACCCCACCTGTGCCTCACCATACCTATCATCATTGTCAGAGTCTGTATGGACACTAATATCAGTTTGCCTGCAGGAGAGACCCTGACCCACCTCACCATCTGTGAGGGGAAAACAAAAAACGTACTTTAAGACTTTCTACACACATGCATGCACACACACACACACACACACACACACACACACACACACACACACACACTTACAGGTGAGGTGGCACAAAGATATTACACAAACCTCTCATTAACCAGCTGTCAACATGCATGACATATGGCACTCAACAGCATGCATTGCAGCTATACTCAATCCCTGTTACCAACATTATACATCTCTGTGATGCATGAGTTGTGTTAGTAGGTGATGCCCCTTTCCCTGGAACACACTGTACCCACGTACACAGTATTGCTGTGCACCTGTTCAGCACCCTGCAATGTACTGTGCACCATATCTCACAAGTGTCCACACCATTGCTGAATGTGTATATGCCTGGCTTTTATGTTTGCTCTGTTGTTCACAGCCCCTATGTGTTTATCTGACACATACCTGGGTTGATATGAGGACAGATGTCAATAGTGAATGCCTGACATCTGATATGCAGATCTCATCATCAGCAGTGTATGTTTGAGCAATAAAATCCAAATTATACTGACAACCTACAATACTGTGACTATGAGGAGTGTACACACACTTATTGACATGTCACCCTCTTCCCTGATATGCCATGGGGCCACAATACTGCATATGTTAACATTACACACACCTGATATGTGACATATGACCTGTGCAATCAAATGCAGTATCAAACAAATGTGTTAGTTGTGCAGAAGTTGATTGGGATGCATACAATATGTGGGTTGCATAAGTGTGCACACCCTTAACATGATGCTTTGTTGCAGCACCTGTTAAGTGAACTACAGCAGTCACTATTCGTGGAAGGTGTATACTAGCATGGCCCATCTTCACTAGCCATTATTTGGTCACTCTGCCCTACAAATGTTTCCTAACTCTGCCAGATTGCAAGGTCAGCTCATGTGCACAGCCCTTGGAAGTCACACAGTGCCTTCACTATTGCTGTGGAGGCAGGGTTATGTCTGGCACAATGCATGACCTTGACTGTGTCAATTACAGCCATTCTTAGTGAGCTTTGGATGTATGCTTAAGTTCACTGTTGTGTTTCTGGATGACACCCTTCCCCATCCTCAGCCTTTTTGCAGATACTTGACAACTATGGGCCACACATGAGTGTCATTTTGCAGTGTCCCAAATTTGGAACACCATATCTACCGGCCTAGTTCCTGCTAATGAACAGCAAACCTACAGGTGTACACTGACACCAGCAAGGTACAGATGGGGATGGTGGGCCTGAGGTAGAGTGAGGTGTTGCTTGTACAGCACATGTATCTTTATTAATACTGTCTGTAGGTTTCAGCCTTGGTCTCGGTACACCATTACTCATTGCAACACATGCCTTTGGGAGACTTTATGTTATGCATATCCTACCTGTAGAGAGCCCTGGATGATGTCTCCTGTAGAACAACTCTTTCATCTGATTACCCTAACCCATAGGCTACACTTATGCAGAGTCCAGGTAATTGTCGACACAGGTACTGCACAGGCAGTACTTGCTAAACATTCCTGCAAGTCCCTCAGTGTTGCTGCATGTGTCTGGGCAGCCTCCATGACCAGTTTGCAACATATGTTGCCATCTGTCTTGGATGGGCATCTGTTTATTTTCTACACTATTGGTGTCCCATACTTCATCGTCACATACATGCTTGCCTGCACTGTTTGGCATGATATATGCAATGGTGAGGTAAGGGTACATCTACCACTCCTGAGTTCTACCTTTTGAATATGGGATCCATTCCATGCTTTGTAAGATGTGTGCAAAACACGGCCGCCTCTGTTGCAGGTGAGTGGGCAAATGTCATGGACATACCTCTTGGACAGCAGACCATTACTTGGTGTGACACTGAGGACCCATACTTGATGGAAGGTGCATACTCAAGATGAGTGAATGCTGCAGTACCTCAACAACTGCTTCCACAATATGTTATTTGGAATGCATGCATACATATGCTGCCATTGTTTGTTAAGGTATGTATTCCCCATATTTGTTTCCTAACATAGGATTCCATCTTACACATTCTTTGTTCATGTTAGGATCACATTACAGGTTGTAGAAGTTGTGAATGTGGTATTGTGATATGCTGTTGTGTAGATCTGTAACAGTTACCATCGTAATACTGGTATATACAGTCACTGTTGTAGCCACTGTATAAGGGTAATGTTTCAGACATGTCTCTAATGTAAGCCATTTGTCCCACCATTATGTTCATCTCTGTCCACACATCTTGAACTGACAGGTTGTTAGTTATACTCCAGGACTCTTACATACCCTTCAGATATGCCACAATGGTGACCACTGTGATGCAGTGCAGTTAACAGCAACAATAAGTGAGCATGTACAGCATGCATTATGGGTAGGTGTGTTTAATGTGTGCATGGCAAATGCCATGGCCATAACATGGCCGGTGTATTGGCAAACCTGAACAAAAGACCTCCATACTCACCAGCTACAGGCTGTGGCATTGGTACAGGGTGGGAGCAGCATTTCAGTACATCAGCAGTACAATTTCATAATACTACAGATTATGCACATCTGTTCATTAATAAACTGCAATGACTGACTAAGTTATCTGACATATGCATGAAGATGCTTTACAGATGAGGATGGATAAGCAACAGTGGTCTACTATTGTGCCCTGGTGCCTTATCTGTGTGCTCCTCATCCACTGTGTGGGTAGAACCCACCTCCACAATGCTATCTACTGGTTCTTGACTTTGCTGGCACGCGAGTGCCCCAAGGCTGGCGAGGAGCTCCTCCACATGTGTCAGTGGTGGCTGAATGGCATGACCTCCCCCCCATGGCTAGCTGGTCCCTCCTAACTGCAGCAGCACTCACCTGCTCACAACTGCGGTTATGCAGGCTGACATCGTTTACTCTGTGGACGAGCTCATTCCACAGGGCAGTCCTCTCCTGCAGATTATGGGCTGTACTCCCAAAGAGGGTTCCATGGTGATGCACCATGAAGTTCATGATGATGTTATTCTCTTATGGAGTGAACGCCGGCAGTCGCTCTCTTGACATGGTACCTGCAAGACATAAACAGGTAAAACAGTCTGAGGATCTCATACTGCAAGGATATGATAGTTGCTAATTGACATCTGTCTCCCCCCACCATATCTGCATAACTAATCTGAACACACACATCAATGGGTAGGTTTACACCAAGCCTGTTGTTGGGACATATATCCTACGGTGCAACAAATACTGAAATGTGTTTCTGTTCATGTTCCATGTTAAAATACTATCATTGGTAGCCTGTTGCTAACAATGTAACCTGCATGCCATTGTAATGGCCACTGTGGTTCCATATATGCATGTGTTCTGTTTGCTATGCAACTGTTCCTAACCTGGTGTTTTGGGTTAATGGGAATATGTATGCATGCTGTTATAACTAATCCTGGATTGTATTGACTATTACTACCCACATATGTTCTAAAACTGCAACACAATAGCACATTTGGGAAGGCTGTTCCCATTAGAACCACCTCTCCCACTGCTATGCCCCCCACACCCCCCTTACTATATATACTAACTCCAGGGTCACACTGCAGTGGGGAAAAGGCCATCTACAACTTTCGGTGAAATGTGTTTTGGTGAATTGTGTTTTCGGTGAAATGTGCTTTCGGTGAAAAGTGCACAGTGAAATGTGTTTCAGTGAAATCTGCTTTCGGTGAATAGTAGTAGATCCATATATATATATATATATACACGTATATGTATATATACATATATAAATATATATATATATATATATAGAGAGAGAGGGAGAGAGAAAGTGCCTTCAGATATCAGGTCCACACTCTGAACTGCCTTCCTCAACTGCTGCACTGTTCTGCCTTGTTACAACACAGAGCGTCACATGTGAACACAGCCTAACATTAGGGGGGTATATAGGGACAGATTGTAGACAGGCCTATTAGAAACCTAGGAAGTTTGTGCATAATACATTCCGCGTGATTAGCTTGACTGTTCTGAAGGTGGTGGGGTCTGACACTCTTGTGTCTATCATGACTTCATTACTTCCACCTTCAGCTATTTGCCAGAATAATATACATGTTTGGAGGAACAGAACAAACACTATGATGGCTTGCATCTTGTCATTATGTGCAGATCCGTACAGTTGACAGGTATGGCCCACTGCCCACAGGGCCATATGCTATGTCCATAGCAGTGATTCAGCAGGACATTATTACAGCAAGCCTTGATGGCACATATCAAGCTTTTGAAATCATCTGTCGCATTATTACAGACCAAGTACTACATTCAAATACATGCTAACATGTTTCACATACCTGTTTTATTAGTATGCTCTTTTCTGTGTTGCAGTTCAGTATGTCTCCCTTGTTTGTTTGTTTTTTCTTTTTACTATTATTTTTGTTTTGTACTATTATTTCTGTTTTTGCTGTTTTTTTGTGTTTCTCTCTCTCTCTCTCTCCACTACAGGGATCCAGATGGTTTGAATAGGTTGGAGCATGGCTTTTGTAGATGATGCTCATGATCAGGTGATGGCTTCTGCAGCAATCAGTGTTCACCACTTGCCAATTGTATGCAGCCAGCTGTGTAGTATTTCCAATTACCACTGTCATAGCAACCCACTACTATAAATGACTACATCATGTGGATGCTGTCCCTTTACCTTTTCTGTGTGGAAGACATCCTTCCTGTGTGTGGGCAGCAGTGTTACAGACAGCAGATAGCAATACCTCTTAAACCAGGACTTACGGACACAGGCCAAATACATGTTTGTATAAGGTTCCAGACCTATGGACAGTGTGAGTATTGCTGTTATATGCATTGAATACTGCTGGTTTTACAGGGTTTCTGTGTACATGCTAGTTTTGCATGGAATGCAGTCTGTCTGCATAGCTCTCAACTGTGGGCCTATACACATGATGCCAGAGGATTAGCTGTTATGTTTTGTCTGTTCACCACACAGGTCTTGTTACTGACATATCAGTGGCATTATCTCCATTGATTGCTATCAGTACATGGCAACATCCATTTGTGTTTCTGACTTCATATTCCTGAGTAAGGGTATGTTGCAACCAGTCCTGTAACACCAGCAACTTTCACAGTGTATAACAGTAATGCTGTAAATATGGCCCTGCCTTCCAGCCTCTGCCCTCCACCTATATACCAGGCTTTGTCCAGATGTCATGCAATAAGAGGTTGTTAGGTAATGGCCTATCATTATTTAGTGCTGGCATTCCTGCTATCATTCCAGTGATGTTGTGGACTCCCACACAAATTGTGGGGTGGGTCCATATATATGAGGGCAACAGCTGGGCAAAATATATGTAACCTTGTACAGTCCGGAGGTCAGTATAGGGAAAACACTGTTATATGCCCTTGTAAGATATTTTATGGGGGAGGGGTATTTAATGCTTTTAACCTAGGCTTTTACAACATGTGAGGGGTATCAGTGTTAAGAAACATTGAGGTATATGGCTGTACATTTTCATACATTTCACCATGGGAACAGTGGTGGGCAACAGCTTACTGTCTTACACACAGTTCTGTTTGTCAGTGTGATAATGATGTTTTAAGTTAAGCATTGTTATGTAATAGATACATTTACATTGTAGCAACTAATACTTTCCCCCCAGGGGGTTGAGTACAGAGTGTAAGTGGAGGCTGCTGAACTACATCTGTAATTAAGTGTTGATTGGTTCTTATCTTCAAGGCAAGTTTTTTTACTGTTGTACTACTTGAAGGCCTTAGCCTGGACAGCAAAGTATGCTATGTTTTTCACATTACTGTATCAAATGTTTTGTTTGAGAGTTGCATTAATCAGTTATTATGTATTTCAAACACATAACTGCTACATGAAATGGCATAAACAATTAAATAATACACAAATAAACATTTCTGTGTATGTAAACTTGTGTGTGTTGTCATGTCCTTTGCATTGTGTGTGGGTATATGTTTCATGCAATAATTCTCATTTGTAGGAATGAATCCAACAATGGCCATTTTAAAAGGTGGCAAATGTAGGAATAATGACTGTTTGATATGCTGTGCACCCTCTATAGATACTCTTCTGATACATATTTATAAGTAGTAATATCGTTATATGTATATATATATATATATATATATATATATATATATATATATATGTGTGTGTGTGTGTATGCGTGTGTGTGTATGTATCACTGGAATGTTTAGTGCTTCCATGTTGTACATTCTCTATAGTAGACTGTTCTGCATGATATGTTACAGATATCATCCTGACATCTTACAGTTGAGATGGCTTACTGTTAACTTATTGTGGGTGTGTTGTGCAGGGTCCTGGGTTCAAGGCTTGCAAGTGATAGTTATTGTGTTGCAAGGCATATCTGTTCAACTGTGTAGGAAGGGGAAATGGCAATAATTACAACAGATCCCTAATTTAGGCCCCTTCACCCCCACTAACAGTGTGCTTGGTCAAATGTTCTGCAGTGAGAGGTTCAGAGTGTTGTTCCAATGGCCGAATGCAATACACATTATATATATATATATATATATATATATATATATATATATATATATATATATATATATATATATATCTAGATGTACACACACACACACACACACATATATATATATATATATATATATATATATATACACATATATATATATATATATATATATACATAAATACATACATGCTTACTCCCGATTACCCCCATGCTAATTTCTTTAAAAGAAAAAAAAGGGGGTAATAGGAAAGTGATGCAAGGGGGGGCATGCAGAGGGCAAGACAATAGGGAAAGTAGCCAGGGATGTGCAGGATGGGTGTAGGGAAGGTCCATAGCTGTGCATATAAACTGAATTTGGAGGTAGATTTCGACACTCAAACCCCTGAGAGAGGGGTGAGGACAACAACAATATGTTGTGAAGCCAATTAGACATGTGTCCAGTGGTCAAGTTTGCGAAATGGACAGCTATGTATGGTGCGAGATTTTTTGGGGGGAACAGATTGAAGACAGACAAGACAGCATACAGAGGCGGTATATGACACATGTGGGGAATAAACACCTTGGATGGGGTGGGGTGTTTGAAGCCCATGAGCCCCCAAATGGAAACAGTGGGACTGAGGTCCCCACCCACGGGCAGTTACCACTGCACCTTCATGGCCCCGAAGGTGGCTGTGTTGGTGGCTGGGTAGGAGAGGCAGGCTGACGCTCTAAATGCACCATGTGGCCCTCAAGCTGGCATAGCAGATCTCCAAACTCCCTGTGGAGCTCGCTACACACCAAGCCCCAGACCTGACTATGGGTGACAGTTTCCTGTCCGCATCTGCTCCCGGACGGGGGTGAGCCCCATCCCCTGAGGCAGTTCCACCCAAAGATGGTGCAGGACCAGCAGACGAGGAGGTCCCGGGGTGAGTCTCAGGCATGCTGGAGCCTGGTGCCATGGCCAGATGAGGTGGGAGAGGTGGGTCCACTGCAGTTTTAAAACATATGTGGGTTAGTAATAGTCCACATAATCCAGGATTAGTTATAACAGCATGCATATATATTCCCATTAACCCAAAACACCAGATTTGGAACAGTTGCACAGCAAGCAGAACACATGTATATATGGAACCACAGTGGCCATTACAACAGCTTGCAGGTTACAGTGATAGCAACAGGCCACCAATGATAGTATTTCAACATGGAACATTAATAGAAACACATTTAAATATTTATCGAACAATAGGACATATGTCCCAACTGTAGGTTTGGTGTAAACATACCCATTGATTTGTGTGTTTAGATTATTGTTGCAGATATGTTGGGGGGAGATGTCAAGTAACTTATATATCCCTGTAGTTCTCACAACTTTAATGCTCATTGCTCTAATCAGTAAGGTGCAGGTATTATGACACTACCCTATGACCTTGGTTTGGCCAGTGGTATGTTTGTAAACACGTGTATACTTCAACGGTCTTATAACTAAATTCTACCTTTCTTACCTGGTATACCTGTGGAGGGAATGTTTGTTAACAACACCTGACTGTTTCTACATATATTCCTAGATCCCGGGTTAATATTATGCACATACCTCTCAATCTCTTACTGCACACACTCTGGTCAAAGCTTGACAACATGGGGGTGGAAATGGGACATATTTTGAATATTGCTCTCATAAACTTGGAGGTCAGAAAGAGTGACAGGATTTGTTTTTATATACATCTTCTGAAAGTTTTGAGGTCTGAAAATCAAATGTATGTCATTATCTGCTGACTACAAATCTGAGATCATCCCAATGATTTGCCACAGAGACAGAGGAACAGGCAAAATATATGAGCCAATTATCTGGACAGTCTGAAAGGATGTGTACAGTTGAGAGGTATGATTATGCATACAGCATATTACCACTCCCAGGAATCAAACCATGGCTATGTCTGCTAAAAATACAACAATTTAAGTTACACTAGAGTGTGCTATTTGGATATTGCTGTCTATCTTTTCAGTGTTTTTTTGTCTAAGTCTCTCGTGGTTGTACAATCTGACCTTGTAATTACAACAGTTTTATGCAGACATTCCTAGACATTTTTATTATGTAGCACAATGTGGGTAACAGTGGTTAACACAACATTCCTATTCAGAGAATGCAACATTAAAAATGCCATAGGATAACAGAGTAAACACAACCAGTCCAGGATTTAGAGCTTTATTGCCAGGCAGTTACAGTTTTATTTAAATATAACCTATATGATACTATTACTGTCATATTGTCTGGTTTATTCAGTACAACCCACACACAAAACAGTTTTTATACTGGCAGTTGACTTTCTACTACTTTTATATTTATTTGGTATGACTACTACAAGCAGGATTGTTACTCACCAGTCTCGCGACACAGCCTTTGTAGCCTACTCACATGGGCTTCCTGATTCACAGTCTGCTCAGCTGCAGCTGTAAGAGAAATAGAGAAATATTTAGGCATACCTATCCATCATATGCACAGGCTGGACATTAGTAAACAGTTATTAGTATGAGTACTAACACACTGCTGGGACATCACCCCTCTGCCTTGATTCTTGGATCCACTGATCCAAGAGCTCCCTCTTCCTCCATGTCAAGTCAGAATAGTGGTGCCTGACCTGCTCACCGGTCCAAGGGATACCAGTGGCACTGGTGAGGTCACGGGTGAGACGGTCCCAGGCTTCCGCTTTATATTGGCAGCCTTGGTACTGGCCCTGCAGCAGTCGCTTGTCATGTTTTTTTTACCATGATCTTGGACTCCTGGATGCCCCAGAGCTGCGGCCGGAAGGGCAATCCCTCTCCGACTCCAGCCATGCTGCCTACAGTGGGAAGCTGCAACCAGTTATGAGCTGTATTCCCACCTGTGGGGTTTAAATACAGCCAATTTCCCACCCTTTGCTGTGATTGGACGGTTTTGAATATGCTGAGCTAAGCTAAGTTACGGGCAAACCTGCTTAGCTAAGGTTGGCATTGCTTAAAGGGGCAGGTCCAGCACTGCTTACCAATGGGCAAATCCATTTAGCTGGGCTACTCATTGCTTAGCAGTCATATTTACACAATGCTTATACCTGGTAAGCAGAGCTGTGCAATGCTTAGCATTGCTTATTTTTCATTTTATAGAATATTTGCTGTATGGCATTGATTCATCATTCGTTACATATTATAAATTTGTTTACTGTCCCTGACATCCCCCAATGTGCTTTCATTACATTTATTCATGTGTGACTATACTGTATGGGGAACTTGTGTTTATATGGTGATTTCACCACTTTATTACACTGACACCTCACATCTGGACCTAATGCAGTACTCCAGTTAACAAATATATGTTATTTAGTAAGTAATACAAAAAAAAAAATTGTTTATGCACTGCTGTCACATTTAAAATGTGAATTGGTTACAGTAGGGATCGAACCAGGAAGGGCTGCTTGCAATGCATACGCTCTAACTACTACACTATTGCAATACTGCTTATGTTGGATGTCTCTTGCTATTTAACTTTTTGAGCTGTTTAAGCTGGACTAAGCATAGCTAAGCAATGGGCACACCCACGCAGCTATGCTTAAACTTTATCGCATTTATAAAAAAAAAGTTTTGTTGTGTTATTTTATCTATACCCTTCAGAATATCCCTGCTAATGCTAAACCTGTTATTTTTATCAGCTTTCTGCTTCATGGTGAGAATACCTCTCAACCTCTTGGAGCAAAAACTCTGGACAAACCCTAAAATGATGGCGGGACAAATAGAGGGCCAGATTTTAAATATTGCTCTTACAAACGTAGACAGTTGAACCCGCGGTGGTGGTGCTGCGGTAGCGTTGTCGCCTCACAGTAAGATGCTGTCCGGTTCGATTCTCAGCTAGAGCGTCTTCTGCGTGGAGACATGCGTGAATGGGCGTACCTTCGTTGAAGGTTGTGCATCAGGCCTGGCAAGCTGGTACGTAAAAATCAACCGCCAATCATTAGCGGACCAGAATTCCGCTGTGGCGACCCCCTAACCGGGAAAAGCCGAAAGACACAAACAAACAAACAAACGTAGACAGTTGATGATAGGTCTTGCATTAGCATGACTTTTTCTGAAGGATGTGGTCTTTTAAACTCAAATTTTGTCATTTTATTTAAAGACTTCAATCCTCAGCTATTTTCCAGAAAGGTACAGATTTTAGGAGGAACACACCAAAAATATGAGACAAAACTGTGGACATTCTGCAAAAATCTGTACAGTTGAGAGGTATGTTTAAATCCTGAAGTGTTGGGGGTGTTATGAGCATTCTCTCTCATTTTAATTGCCGAAAGGCAATTCTGGAGTGCAGGGGATGTGTGTATTCTGAGGGCTCTGCTCTCAGACACACCCCCTACACTCGTACACAGCTCTGTGTTAGTTTAACAGCACAGGCAGCGCGCCTTCATGAATATCCAAGGCGCGCTCCCATGCTGTACAGCAGCAGTCCCTGCTGTGCAGGAATAACTTATTCCTGCATGGCTGCTTGCTAGATCCCAGGGAGTGTCTCATCCATTGTCCATATGATAGCCACATTGTCATTTAAGCAGATTGTACATAGTTGTTAATAGTAATAACTCAGAAAGTGGACATAAAGCTGCTAAATTTTAGAGGCCAATCAGCAGTACTAAAGCCATTCAAATTACTAAAATTTTCTATAACTTTAATACTCTTTTTGCCAGTACACAGTTTGAGGAAATAAACATTTAGATAGCATTGCTTGGACCGCTTTATACATTTATTAATCTGGCACATCCTGAGTTACAGGACATGGTAAATCTTCTGAGTTTAAGGATCTCTCTCTTTTATCATAAGTATTTCACTTGAAACTTTTGCAGGAATACAATTTTGTGGGTAGTTCTAAGGAACCAATTTAACAGATCCTCACCATCAGAAGAAATTTGCTGACAGATCAACTTTTACAATGGTCTCTGGACTTGATTAATACAATTTGCCATTCTTCCCTTGTGTGAAGTTTTCTGATTTTTTACATTTAGGTTACTGAATGATTCTTTTGTCTTCTGTTCTCCATCAAACCATGATACAAACATGACTACTTTTAGAACACAACTCTGTAATGGCACATTGGAAACAGGCACAGACAAAGCCCAATAATAAAAACCAAGTATTTAATGAAGCGCTTTTCGTTATTGTAGATACAGCAACTTCATCAGATACAATTTGAAAAATGTTTAAACCACATTTAAATAAAGTCTTAAAACATCATATGACCTCATTAAGCCAACCAGAACAGTTCACTTGAAAAAATCACAATGCAGAACACAAAATTAAAGGGATACAAGCCTCAAAACATTACTGTCAAATGCTGTAGCATAATTAAGTGAAACTTTAAATCTTAAACATAATCACTGCACTAATTTTAACTCCAATCATTTAAAACAGTTTTAACCAGTTTAACAACTATTTTTTATCAACAACAACATTATACATGCGGCTAGGTAATTCATCAACGCTGACTGTCATTTTTCACTCTCTTTAGATGTTTAAAACTAATTTTACCTCCTCAAACTTTTAAGTTTTAACAGGCATAAAATGTTACATGCCTCGTTTAGTCTGGGGTTACTAAAGGCATTCAATACTAACTGCCAATATAATTCTAACTCTTCAAGTTGTAATGAAACTGGACCTCCTCTTACATCCACTTGTACTTGATCAATTGCTTTAAAAGAAAAAGTGCGCCCTTCATACATTTGAGAGTGTCTAGCCAGGGCATTATCCATCTTTTTCCTATCAATAGTGTACATGTGCTCATATATTCTGTCACATAGTTGCTACCTCTCCTGAATACTAAGTTTGGTGAAGCAGTTTTATTACCACTTACAATTTGGATAGTCCCTTAGTTACCCATATCATTTTTAAAAATTGGAAACTAATAATAAATGACAAACTCTTGGTAGAAAAATTGGGGACTTCACCAAACATAGTATTCAGTAGAGGTAGCAATCTTAAAAACTTGCTAGAAAGTAATCATCACAAACAAATGGTCAGGAAAGCCAATATGTTACCTTGTGGTATGTGTAGATTTTGTAAATTGATTGAGATAGGATGTTCATAGTGAATCATAAGAAGTACTACCTTAACCTTAAATTAACATGTAACTCAAGATTTGTAGTGTACCTGGCTAAGTGTAAATCATGTACATCGTTCTACGTAGGCAAAACTGAACGTAGACTATGTGACAAAATACACGAGCCCATATACGCTATTGATAGGAAGAAGATGGATAATGTCCTGGCTAGACACTCTCAAATGTAGGAAGGGCACACTTTTTTTTTTTAAAGCAATTGATCAAGTACAAGTGGGTGTAAGAGGAGGTCTAGTTTCATTACAACTTGAAGAGTTAGAAGTATATTGGCAGTTAGTATTGAATGCCTTTAGTAACCCTGGACTAAACGAGGCATGTAACATTTTGTGCCTGTTAAAACGTAAAAGTTTGAGGAGGTAAAATTAGTTTTAAACATATAAAGAGAGTGAAAAATGACAGCAAGCGTTGATGAATTACCTAGCCGCATGTATAATTTTGTTGTTGACAAATAGTTGTTAAACTGGTTAAAATTGTTTTAAATGATTGGAGTTAAAATTAGTGTAGTGATTATTTTTAAGATTTAAAGTTTAATTTAATTACGCTACAGCATTTAACAGTAATGTTTTGAGGCTTGTATCCCTTTAATTTTGTGTTCCGCATTGTGATTTTTTTCAAGTGCACTGTTCTGGTTGGCTTAATGAGGTCATATAATTTTTTAAAGACTTTATTTAAATGTGGTTTAAAACATTTTCAAATGTTATCTGATGAAGTTATCTACAATAATGAAAAGCGCTTCATTAAATACTTGGTTTTATTATTGGGCTTTGTCTGTGCCTGTTTCCATTGTGCCATTACAGAGTTTTGGTTTGTTTTTTAACTTTTATTTTGTTTAAGTGTTTACTTTTAGAGCACAGTGTCACACATAAAATGAGGTTTCATTAATAACTGTTATTATCTGTTTTTTACAGTGAGGCTGTATGTTGAACGTTGTGCCCCCACATATCCATTCCTTCATTATTAAAACATTGTGGTGTAAACATTTTGGGAAATGGGGTCTTTTGACTCTTTTCTGATGTTACACAACCTTGATAAATGATAATTCTGTATAGCAATTCTTGTATTACTGGACTTTTTCACTATGTCTAGCTTTGGCAATTTAAAGATTTATGTTTTATGTTGTGATTTTGGCAGTCTGTGATTAAAGCGATTTATAGTTTGTTGAGCTGCCACCTGCCTAGTAAAGATACTGCCCTTCTATCTTTTTATCGTCTTACTCTTGATAAAGACTCATTAAAGATTAATCTTCTTAATTCCACAATGGTTGCACCTACTTAAATTTTTTATTAGTAATTGCAGCTATAGCTGGAATTTGAACTTAATTAAATCCTGCATGGATTTTCTTAGAAAGCCTCATTCAAGTTGTTAAAGAAAACCATCCATCCCCAACTCCTTTTCTCATTTTTGCACATCAGGTCAGGGTGTCACTTCAGCAGTGACAATCATCCAGAGCCAAAGTTTACACCACCGGATGGCTAACCCTACCATGGTAGTTCTTCCACACCATACACTTGCATGCACACTCACACTTATGACCAATTTAGAGTATCCAATACACCTGCTGAGTGTCTTTGGAATATGGGGGAAACCCATGCAAGCACAGGGAGGACATACATAATTCACACAGAAGGCACCCCAGCCAAAAATCAAACTGGGGAACCTCTTGCTGTGAGATGACAGCACTAACCACTGTGCCACTGTGCTATTCTTATTATAAAGAAATTTGATTATGTATACAGTGTATACCCTCCAAAATTTGAATATTAAATACTGTAATCAATAATCTGCAATAAGCCTTTCTTTATCACAAAACTTCCCAGAAAGAAAGAAAAACACCTTGATCTGCTTTGCTACTGATCTTTGCTTGTTAATATCTCGCAGCCCCTTATGCCCAGCGTGTTTAGAAAGAAATCTTTTTTTTTTCTGTAGTTCTTTTTTGGCTCTTCAATGCTTGGGGGCAGGAGAGATTAGGAGGAACGGGGTAGGACGTGGAGGGTTGTTTCATAGTTGTTGGCCAGCCAACAGTAACAACAGATCCATCCGCAGCAGCACTCTTCTGCACAATACACAGCTGCATAATCAAAGAAGCATCATCATATATATATATATATATATATATATATATATATATATATATATATATATATAAAGTCACTGCACATCAGATTTATGCCCTCTGTTATAGACATCAGCCCTTGTGTCATCAGTAATATTAACACTCAGCATTTCTGCAGTGCTGAGGGTGTCCTTCATCCCCATGTATAGTAAGCATTTTTTTGTGTTTCTGAACCTTTTTTAATAACAATAATATCACTCATGTGAAAGCCATGCAAGTCGATTGTAGGTTATGTAAGTTTAAGTAATAGTACTGGGCAGCATGAAGTAAATATCAAATGTGTCTTACACAATGTCCCCTAAAGATAGTGTGGATAATCATCCCAGTATTCATGAACAAGTGCTGCTATGAGAGCTTGATGCTGAGTTGCTTGATGGTGTGATGCACTGGATGCAGATGATCCTATAAAGTAGGCTGACATAATGGAGACCCTGACTGAGATGTCCTGTTATGTACAGAGAAGGCTGATGAGGCCTGTCTGCTTTCTTATTGGTTACATCACCATACTGATGCCAACAACATCTGCTGTTAAAAGTAAAAGTGTTGAAGGGTGCCCAACAGTAGAACTGAGGGCAATTGCATGTTGTTTCGCCTTTGTTCTGTCATGTCCCACCATTTCATTTGCCCTCTTTCTGTATTAGTACAATGTGTATCTTCAAACCTCCCCCCAGCTCCCACCACATTAATATTAGACACCACTTGGTTTGACACCTTGGCTCCCTCAGCCTGCTTTGGCCCTTCTTCCCCAAACAGGTGTTTGCCATATGCCATGAGAGCATCCACAAGGATGTGATTCTCCTCAAGGCTAAAGTTGTTCCTCCTCTCTTTTGATGCCTTTTGCTGCATTGTAAGTAAACAATTATGCATTCTTTTTCTTTTTCTTTCCATGACTGATGAGGAGCATCAGTGTATCAAGGAACAGGCTCAGAGAAGACTGAAATGCTTAACATAAGGTGTTCATGAGTATTAAAAGTAATATATTTTCATGAACTAAGTTTTAAAAAGCTATCTATACATTCTCTGGTTCATCCTGTAGAAAAAAGAAAGAGTGATGGCATCAGTAGTTTCAGCCCCCCTGCCAACATTGACGGCATTGACCCCTATACTGAGGTGTACACAAATGTCCTGTATAAACACCTATACAAATGCATATACTCAGCTGTACTAGAATGGATTGAATCAAGATACTCACGAAAAAATAAGCCGCCCTTGTGGACATCCAGCATAAATAGGTTATACAATAAGAGAAAGAAAATGCTGTCAAAAAACAAGAGGGAATGGTACCAGCAAAGGAAGAGAACTCCTTCTAAAGCATAAACAAGCAGATCAGACATCTTGCAATGTCCTCCAAAGCTAATTACCAAACTAAATTAGCATCCCTGGCTACGGTAAATCACAAAGCATTCTTTAGCTATATCCAAAATCTAAAAGGGAAGGCCCAGCTTTGTGCCGAACTAGCTGTGGATGGTACCACTTATATTGAACCTGAGGACATTGCCAAGCTGCTAGAAGACAGGTTTGGTGAAAACTACACTCCCCGTCCCCATCAATCATACCCCATAACATACCTGTCACCAGTCCTCTGCCTAGTGGGAGCAGGTCATAGCCACACTCTCCATGGCCAGAAACAGAGCCCCTGTGGAACCAGACAACATCCCAGGCTGCTTATTAAATGGTCTAAAACAGGAGTCAGTGGAATCAATGAGCGTGGTCTTCAGTCTCAGTCTAAGCAATGACTTTGTCCCAGCTGAGTGAAAAACAGCAACCATAATCCCCTTGCAAAAAGGGGGTCCCTCAACCAACCCCGGGAACTACAGACCCATAAGTCTAACCAGCCTTATCTGCAAGGCCATGGAGAGGATCATCATGGATCTTATCAACAAAGATATACGTGTCCTAAACTCCTGACCTTACCCAGTTTGGCTTAATTAAGGGCAGATTTTGCCTACTAAACCTGATGGACTTCTTTGAGAATGTCACCAAGACCTTGGATGAAGGCAAAATAGTTCACACTGCCTATCTCAATCTAGCCAAGGCCTTTGACACAATCCCTCATTGAGAAACTCACCCAGCTGGGGATTAACCCCTGTGTCATTAGATGGGTTGCCAACTGGATCACAAAAAAGAACACAGACAGTCAAAATTGGGGATGCCAATTCTACTAGCAGACCTGTTACCAGTGGTATTTCACAAGGATCTGTGCTAGGCCCCCTGCTGTTTGGTATATAGAAGTTATGTTCTTACCATAACGTTCCATGTTAGTTGTCTTCTTCTCGCCTTCTTCTTGCTGGATGGGTTCGGAGCCGACCTCGGCTCCGACTCGGCCACTCTAAAAGCTCGAGAGTTGGTTCCACCGGCTCGAGGCTCCCCTTATATCCCACAATGCTAGGCGAGAGTTACCTCAGATCTCGTTTGTAAGCTAACCCCAGCTCATAATAGTAACAGTATAACTGTAAACAAAGTCCACCTCTAACCACAGGAAGAAAGAAGGGTGACCTACATCCTGAACTAGGAAATATGCAAAATAGCATATGTCTAAGAAAGAGGTGGTAGAAAGAGAGGTCACAATCACAACTCCTCTAGGTCTGCCCAGGCCAGGGGGAAGGAGGGTGGGACGCAAGAAGAAGGCGAGAAGAAGACAACTAACATGGAACGTTATGGTAAGAACATAACTTCTATATGTTAAGTTGTCTATCTCGCCTTCATTCTTGCTGGATGGGACCGCGTCCCTAGCACCTTGTCCCGGGTGGCCTAACGGAACAGACTCCTGAGAACAGTGGAACCAAAGTTAGCTCTATGCCTAGAAGCTAAATCCAACTTATAATGAGAAATAAAAGTGTGAGGAGTAGCCCAAGTAGCCGCTGCACAAATGGTGTCAATAGGCAGTCTGTCTTGGAAGGCTAAAGAAGTAGCCAAAGCTCTGGTAGAATGGGCTTTAGGTTTATTAGGCAATTTTTGTTGCCTAATCTCATATACCAGGGAAATCAAAGATGTTAGCCATCTGGATAATGATACCTTTGAAACTGAAAGTCCCTTTCTGCTTTCCGTATAGGAGACAAACAGCTGATCAGATTTTCTGAATTGTTTTGTTCTATCCAAGTAGTACCTCAATTGACGATGAACATCCAGGCAGTGTAATTTTTGTTCAGACCTATTGGAATACTCTGGAAAAAAGACAGGGAGGTCAATGCTTTGGTTTAGATTTGATGTCGAGACCACCTTAGGCAAAAAGGACGGGTTAGTTCGAAGATACTCTGTCCTTATGAAATAAAAGATAAGGAGGACGACAACTGAGTGCTTGAAGTTCTGAAACTCTTCTAGCTGATGTAATAGCTACCAGAAAGAGAGTTTTCCATGATAACAATTTCAAGGAACAGGAAGCTGCAGGTTCGAAAGGGGAAAGAATCAAAGAAGCAAGAACTAAATTTAGGTCCCAAGGAGAAGGAGGATTTCTTATAGGAGGTCTGAGAAGAAAAACTCCTTTCAAAAAGGCTTTGCAAAGTTTGTGGGACATTAGGGCAGATTCAGAAATACCCACATGGAAGTTAGAAATAGCTGCCAATTGAACCTTAAGTGTAGATGGAGATGAACCTGCATGGAAGAGTTCAGCTAGAAAATCAAGGACTAGTTGGATGGAAGCGGTGAAAGGATCTATGTCCTTTCCTTGTGCCCAATATGAGAAGCGTTTCCACTTACTCAAATAAATCTTTCGAGTGGAAGATTTATGGGAAGCTATCAATATATCTCTAACAGAGTGAGATAATTGAGGAAGCCTGGCTACGGTTGGAACTGGAGGAACCAAGCAGTGAGGTTCAGAGAGGGGAGGGAGCGATGAAACTGACCCGACTGATGGATCAAAAGATCTGGAACTAGGTCCAGATTCCAAGGTCGCCCCAAGAGAAAACGATGTAGAAAGGGGAACCACACTTGTCGAGGCCAGTAAGGAGCAATGAGGATCAAGGAGGCCTTCTGAGCGATAGCTTTCTGAATTACTTGAGAGATCAGTGGGAAAGGAGGAAATGCATACAGAAGTCCCTGGGCAAAACTTGGACTAGAGCGTCTCTGCTGGGTTGGCCTGGTAAAGGGAATAGAGTGAAATATTCTCTGCACTTGCTGTTTTGGGAAGTAGCAAAAAGATCGCAGCAAGGCTGACCCCACTTGAGAAAAATTTCTCTCACTACAGAGTCTTTCAGAGACCACTGTGAGGCATGAGAATAGCTCTGCTCAACTTGTCCGCAATATGATTGGACTTCCCGGGGATGTGCGTTGCTATCAGAAAACGCTGAGAAGAAATCGCCCATTGCCACAGTCTGAGTGCTTCTCGACACAGCGGGTATGATCTGGTTCCGCCTTGTTTGTTGATGTACCACACTACAGACATATTGTCTGTCTGGATTGCAATTGTTCCCAAGGGAAGAGAGTCTTGAAGGGCTTGCAACGCTAAAAGCACTGCTCTCATCTCCAGAACATTTATGTGCAAGTGGCATTCGTTCGGTTGCCATGTGCCCTGGACTGTCCTGCCCTGATAATGCCCCCCCCACCCAATCAGGGAGGCATCCGTTGTCAGTGTAGCAACCGGAGGAGGTGGAACAAAGGGTCTTCCCGACAGGAGCTGGGGGGAAGACATCCACCACATGAGATGCTTTTTGCACGCCTGCGTGATCACAATGGTGTGAGACATTGGGAGTTCCTGGTATGACCATTGAGTAAAAAGCATCCACTGAAGGATCCGCATGTGGTATCTGGCTAATGGAAGGAGAGGTATGGCCGCTGCCATGATTCCCAACACCTTTAGAACTAACCTGGCTTTGATTCTGTTGTTGTTGAGAAGGAGTGATACCAATTTGTGAATGTCTGATATCCTTTGATGTGTTAGCCTTGCAGACATGTTTATAGTATCTAGATTTGCGCCTATGTAAGTAATAGTACGACAAGGCGACAAAACAGACTTTTCACAATTTATTGAAATACCCAGTTTTTGACAAATGCGAAAAGTATAATCTCTGGCCATCAGAAGGAGATGCTTGGTGGGAGCTGTGAGGAGCCAGTCGTCCAAATATGGAAACACCTGGAATTCTTGTCGTCTCAGGTGAGAAGCTACCACTGCCATGCATTTGGTAAACACCCGGGGGGCAGTGGTGAGACCAAAGGGCAGGGCCCTGAACTGAAAATGACTGGTTCCCAGCCTGAAGCGGAGGAATCTTCTGGAGCGTCTGTTCATTTTATGTGATAGTACGCATCCCGAAGGTCTATAGAGCACATCCAGTTTCCTTTGCCCAAAGGGGAAGGATGGATTGCAGCGTGACCATCCGAAATCTTGTTTTCTTGACTGATTTGTTCAAGACACTGAGATCCAATATCGGTCTCCAGTCCCCTGTTTTCTTTGGAACTAAAAAGAACCTTGAGTAGATTCCGGATCCTTGTTGGTCTGCTGGCACTGGCTGAATTGCTCTTTTTGCAAGCAGTTTTGAAATTTCCAAAGCTGCTAGATCCCTTTGAGTGGGTGGAACATCTGGAAGGGATTTTTTTGACTGATTTGGAAAGCGAAGAAAGGGGATAGAATAGCCTTCGGAAATGATGGACTGTACCCATTTGTCTTGAGTCAGGGATAGCCAGGCTTCTGGGTACAGTGACAATCTTCCCCCGACTGCCTCCGAAGATGAGCAGTCGGGCAACACCTCAGGGATGCTGAAAGGGCTTGTCAGGGAAGGCTTCCCGATTGCCCTGGTTCTGTGGACCCCCCCTGCCCCTAGGGCGACGTCTACCATTGTTATTCCCACCTCTGCCTTTGGTAGGAAAATGACTCTGTGCGTCAGGCGAAGTCCCTTGAGATTGTTTACGGAACCACATCTTTCCACCCTTCTGGCCTTTGGGGTAAGGCCTGGAAGGAGTCGAAAAATGGACTCCGACGGCAGAAAGGGTCTTGCCATCAGTCTCGCACCTAGTCAGGGTTTCTTTCACTTGAGGACCAAAGAGAGATGATCCATCAAAAGGGGAGTTCGTGAAAGACGTCTTGAAAGGGTCCGCAAAATTGCATAGCCGCATCCAGGCGTGCCTACGTAAGGCCACACCTGTCCCTGCGGCTCTGCTCGCTCCATCAGCCACGTAAGAAAGGAGGCGCATGGAGGAGTTGGATATGGAATTAAGGGTAGCCAGCTGGTGTTCATCTTGTCTTGGAACCCCGCAGCTGTAGGATCCTTTAACATTTCACTCGCTTCCTTGATCAAGTCCCTTTGAAGACGAGTGAAATGGCACAGGTAGTTCAGCGAACGCATGGTAAATGTCGCTGAGGAGAACATCTGCTTCCCGTACCTATCCATGGACCTAGATTCCTTGTTAGGTGGATGGACAGGTACTGAAGGATCAGCCAGTTCCTTCTTTGTGGCAGCAGCTACCACCATAGCATCCACAGAAACTCCTTTTGTTAAAAACTGCTTGTCTGCTGGAGCTGTGATGAACTTAGAGGGTCTCCTGGGAGTGGGGTCCACTGAATCAGGAGCCGTCCATGCCTTCTTAGCAACCACCTGCATGAGGGGGTCAAAGGGAGGGGACACCCAGGAGGTGGAAGGACGAGAGCCAAACGCCTCAAGATACACAGATTCGTCCTCCGAAGGGTTGAGGGCTGGCCAATTTCCCCTCTGTTTCAGGATCTCCAGAATGTCTGCAAATGAGACATCTTCAGAAGGGGAATGGGGGGAACCCTCAGAATCATCCAAATCTGTGTCTGACGTGATAGACTCAGGTGAGTCAATGTGTTTCCTCTTACACTTCCTCTTCCGAGGAGCCTCTTCTGCCCAATCAGGACAGGCCTCGGGAGAGGATGAAATCCCACAGGGGCTCCTGAGGAGCTGGCTCTCTGTGGTCCGGGATGAGGGAGTGAGTCGACTTACCCTGAGGCAGCATAGAGGGAGGGGCGGACGGAGCCGACTGTGGAGTAGAGCCAGGCTCTAACACACTCCGCATGACCTCGAATGCACCCCTGTCAGGCAGAGCCAGAGGTCCCGCTCCGAGGAGCTAAGAACCCCCTCGGCACCGACAGTGATGGCTCCGAGGCCGATGTCGGAGCCGAACTCACCAGCGCAAGCCCCGAGGGAGAGGGGGGTCGGACAAGGGTCCGATGCCACTCACCCCCTCGGAGCCGACGAGGGAAGTCCGGTGCCGAGATTCTTCCAAAGAAGAAAACGGAGCCGACGACGGAGCCGAAGACAATTGTCTCGGCTCCGACGCAATCACAGTCTCGGTTCCGACGCGACCCGGCTCCGAACTCAAGAGAGTCGAAGGAGGAAAATGTTGATGGACCGGGGCAGGCATCGACTGATGAGTCGGGCTCTGAAGCATCTGGGCTAGTGCCTCGGACTTAAGTAGTCGACTCACTACCCTCTGAAGGTCATGATCCGACAGCCTCGATGACCTAGAGGAGTGAGACCTTTGGCTCCGTTCAGACAGCAGGGAGATCCTGGAGCCGAATGAACGGAGCCAAGAGATGGTGACCTGGACCTCTTCCTAGTTGTCGGCTCTGAAGGTCTGGTCGGAGCCGACACGGAACTCAATAACCTCGGCTCCGCCGGAGCCGAGGAGCCACAGAAACTGTGGACTGAGACTTATTGGCTCCAGCCGGAGCCGATAAAGGCAAAGGTTGAGCAACCTGAGGTCTCGGCTCAGAAGCCGGAGCCGAAGACCTCGATGCCTTAGTGGGCTTCCTGTTGAAACTGACAGGGAATCCTCTGGCTTCAGTAAGCCTCTAAGAATTAATTTGTTTTTTCTTTCCTGCAGGACCCTGGGGCTGAAGCCATGGCACACAGCACAGGAGTCCTGCAGGTGCAAAGGCCCCAGACAATAGACACAAGAAGTGTGAGCGTCTGTCAGAGACATTTTCTGACAGCACGCATCACACTTCTTGAATCCGGAGACCTTTGCTTCTTTAGACATTTTTTTAACTGACAGGTGTACACAAACACGCACACAAACACACAAGTTATACCCTGTCAGGAAAACACAATAAAATTAGTAGTAAAACTAGAATTTAAACTACAATAAACTAGATAAACTACAAAAAACACACACACTCCACTAGGGAAGGGAAGGCCTAAAGGCCCAATGGAAGAACCAAAGGTTCTAGGGAAAGAAAACGGAAATATTTAGGGTCGGGAATAAAGTTTTCTAATCTACACTAACTAAGTAAGAATATTAACTTAAAAGGGGTTTAAAAGAGTAATTTTTACAAGAAAAATTAGCACTCACCAGGAACCGGTAGAAACAACCAACCTCGAAGCTGTAGCGGCAAACGAGATCTGAGGTAACTCTCGCCTAGCATTGTGGGATATAAGGGGAGCCTCGAGCCAGTGGAACCAACTCTCGAGCTTTTAGAGTGGCCGAGTCGGAGCCGAGGTCGGCTCCGAACCCATCCAGCAAGAATGAAGGCGAGATAGACAACTTAACATCTATTTTTCAGATGTCCAGGCGGAAATAGATGACCTATGGCTTACCAAGTTTGCTGATGACTGCAAACTGAGTGCAATCATTGAATCTCCCAAAGATGTCAACATACTACAAAATGGGCTTACACAGACAAATGATTGGTGTCAAAGCCACAGACTTAAACTAAACGCAAAAAAATGCATTATCATCCCCATCGGCAAAGCCGTGCGAATTACAACATTAATAATATCCCTCTAAGTTCAAATCCAGTGGTGAGAGATTTAGGAACACAAGTTGACAGCAGCCTTAATTTTGATCATTAGGTATCTATAGCAGTAAGGAAGGCCTTCTACGTTACACACCTTATAAGTAAGGGTATAGCATCCAAAGCTAAGGAGGCTATAACTCCCCTATACTTGGCTTTCATCAGACCAATAATAGAGTACAGCGCTCCTTTCTGTATGTACCTCACCAGACATCTGCAGCAGCTGGAGAGACCTCAGAGGTTTCTCACCAAAATAATTCAGGCCCACAACACATAACCTACACAGACAGACTAAAGACCCTATCACTTTACCCAGTATCATATAGACCACTTAGAGGTGACTTGTGCCTGGCCTACAGAGCAGTCTCAGACCCTGCTTTGATAAAGCTGCTGCACAGCTGCAAATCCAATGGGACAAGATTCACTCACTCTAGGGACCTTAACCTAGCCTGCAATATTAACAGGACATGCTGGAGAAACAGATATGTCTCCCAGAGGTTGCCACTCCTCTGGAACAAGCTCCCAATTCATGTAAAACAGAGCTCCTCAATTACCCTATTTCAGTGTAACCTGGACAATTGGTTGGGAAACTGTAAATTTACACCTGGGGTTTCACCTATGTTCCTCTTACACAGGGGCAGCTGATGCTGATCTTAGATTCACACCCAAACATAGACTATATACCCTGGTCCATAAGGGAACAAGGGTATAACACGGCTAGGCTTGTAGAGACCTTAGGGCCAATAGTCTAGTAGCCTGCTATGTTCCTGTAATCCTGTGATCCTATCGTACTACACCATTACAGCAGTCTTTCAAATATAAGTAGTAATCAGAGCAAAAGAGCACAAATAATTAAAGAACTATAAGTAACTTTTGTAGCACCGTCAAAAGTAGTACTATTTGGCAACACAAACAAGCTTTATAATAAGTAGTTCAAGTTCATGCAATGTACCTACTTAATAAATGTTTGCAATGCACTCTCAATAAAATATTTTAACAGCAGCTTATGAATACTAATTGTTTCCATGATGTGTGTATTTCTGTTTATTTTTTTAATTTGTATATTTATTTTTATTTCCTATTTTTTTCTTTCTCAATCTTTTATGTTTCATTTTCCAGAGGTTCAGAGATCCCACGGGTAGCCCAACCACATACTTCCCTGGTCAGTGAACCATCACCAACTCCCTCTGCCTACCTGGGGAATTCTTCACAGTGCTGGGGCAGTGCCTTTAGTCCTGTAAGCATCCCACTGCATGGTAGCCTGGAAAGATGTGAAGAATGCAAGCTTAGGGACCTGGTCGAGAATGCAGTTTTCCAGGAGGTGGAGAGACACTCTCAACCAATGGAAGGCTTCTTCCAGTGGGTTAAAGACTCGATGACCCTGTGGACTCCAACAATTGAGCCACTGGTGGTCACTACCCCCAAAACACTCAAATCCCCCTCTGCAGGTCCATCAAGCAGAAGGGTTAATTGAGGTCCTCCAGACCGAGGTGAGAACTTTTCCAGCACATTCTCTCCCTGCCTACCATGTGCCCCGTCAATGTCAGCCCACTGTAGTGTTCCTTTCTGTCTTGTTTCTCTTCTATGTAGAGTGATTTCTTTAACTCTTCCCTAAGTCTCTTATCCATTCTTCCTTTCCCAACTTCCCTATTACATAAAGAATTTGCAAAATAAGGGGATCTCTCCCCTACCAAAAACATAGTACCCTTCCTCTTCCACCTCCTCTGGCACAACCCTCTTGATGTCTTACTTATGTATGCTCTTTGTCTTCTCTCTCCCTCATATCTAGCTATCCTTTCTTCCTCTTTCTAACCTGCCAAAGCCACAGGTTAAAACTCAATGTGAAGAACTGCATAATAGTACCCTTTGGGAAGTCAGTCACCCTAGGAAAGTACTTCATTGATAACACATCCTTAAGAGTGGACCCAGTAGTCAGGGATTTTTGGACATATGTGGATAGTAACCAGGCTTTTGACCAACATGTCTAAAGTAATAAGAAACCCATTGTATACTTCTCACCTTATAAGCAAGAACATCACATTAATGTCAAAGGAAGTCATCATTCCTCTGTATTCAGCCCTCATCAGATCCATCACTAAGTACAACATCCCCTTCAGTATGTACTAAACCAGACACACACAGCAAATGGAATGTTCACAGAGATTCATCGCCAAAAAGAATAGAGAGTATGAACAACAAGTCCTATGCAGACTGCCTCAAGGCCCTTTCTCTATACTTGGTTTCCTACAGATTGTTGAGAGGTGATCTGTGCCTGGCATAAAAGACATCCTTGGATCCTGTTCTGATGGACCTTTTGCACATCCACGTAACCAGTAGCATCAGAACTACTCAATCTAGAGACTTGAACCTTACTTATGTCATAAACAGGACACACTGGGGAGACAGGTATGTGTCTCAGAGAATTCCCCTCCTCTAAAACAAGCTTCCCATCCATGTGAAACACAGTTTTTCCCTAACCCTATTCAAGCATAACCTAGACCAATGGTTGGAAAATCAGAACTTCAACTCGGGTCTAGCACCTATGTCTGTAATGGACAAAGGCAGCCTATAAATCATACTGTAGCTTAACTATTACCCCTTAAAATAACCTCTAAGGCTCAAAACCTTGTGGGTCACATTTGGGATGTATAGCTAGACGTAAAAAGGCATCAGCCTGGTATACACGTATGAACCTCTAAAAAGTGGGAAGTTGGCATAGTGATAAAAGTGGCCATCTTATAGACACAAGGTGCAGGGTTTAATTCTTACATGAAGTAATTGGCTGGGCTTGGAATGGCTCATAGGGGCAATTAGACTGGTACTAATTTATTTTTGAGTAGAAGGTTGCTATAATGGTTAAAGGTGTTTACCTTACAAACACAAGATGCATTGTTTGATTCTTACATAGGGTAATTGTCTAGGCTTAAATATGGCCCACAACAGCAGTTAGCCTAGTACTAACCTATATGGCTTGCGTTTAGGGTGGGAGGTTGGTATAAAATGGCCCACAAGTGTAGCTAACCTATTACTAATCTATGAACCTATAAGAACAAATTAGGGTGTCCAAATAAGGACACCTTATATATTTTTTAAATCATAACTGAGCTAAGTGCCTTCTTCCTTAAATCACCACAAGTAAGTTATGTGGGATTGCTCAAACTCGTGCTCGGCTCTCAATTACAAAAATACCCAAAAGTAACCATGGCTGTGAACTCATGCAGTTCCATTGACATATAATCAAACTAGTTTTAGTCCATTTTATGAACTTACAGACAGCCTAAAAGCTTACTGACGCTTCTGCAAAGCCGTTCACTTTTGCATAGTCAGCTCCATTAATTAGAACTGACCATATTTGCATAAAGACGAATCAGTACTTTTTGGCATTCAGATTCACAGATATGAACCCTGGGACCATGAACATCACCCAATAATTTTAATAATGTTAAGTGTAAGACTTTGGAACATGCATGTCACAATTTTGTTTCTAATTAACATTGCTTTTTATGGGAGACGTTATGCCCTATATACTCCACTTACCATCAGACAAGCAGCACAGTGTTCACAGCAAATGTCAGCTGAGATGCAGCTCCCTCTAAACTGTGAACTAGAGCCATGTTAATAAACAGTTGACAAACATGACAGTCGATAAATCTGATATCATCATAAAGAACTCTTCCTGAAAATCATTTATCAGACAGTAGGTTTGTTTCTGGTAATCCAAGAATAATAAAATACATTAACTATAAACGACTACACATAAAAGAGATAGTCTAAAGACAGTCTGTAAGAAATTGATAGAAATGTTCACATTTTTTGTTGTCAATTAATATTTGATTTCTTATCTGTCCGCCCCCCTTCTATTTTCTTTCGGAAGTGGTTAAATATTTTCAGGAGACATAAATACTGCACAGGACTCCCAAGAGTTAACAATTCATTCTAAAATGACAGTTACTGTATTCACTTCACGGAATTCCAATTTAGACATTTTATTGTTAACCATCAAACAAAATGGCCTGCCTTTGTGATAAGAAAGGCAAATAACAGAGCATGAAAAATGTATTTTGTCCTTGAGGCTTGAAGAAGAAAAAGTATGTGTTCCTGCTGCTTATTTCTGAAGCTACGAGAGTAGATTTCAGTACAGTAGACATCAGATCAGAAACTGTCTAGTATGATGTTCTTTTAATTCACTATGATGTAAAATTTGCAAGCAGTACCCAGTTTAGTACAGAGTTTAGCTAAATAAACAGCACAGTAAGATGGATGAGAAATGGAATTCTAAAATGTAATATTAAAAGCAGGAAGTTTAAAAGACTGATCTCTGTTTTCCAGGCAGAGAGAGAGAGATTATGGAATGCATACCATATGGCAGTCTGTTAAAAGAATCTTACAAATAATGGTCTGTTTCAAAAGACTGGAGTGCATTTTTCAACAGATGGCAATTACCTTAACTTGGAAAGACACCATGAAAGTAATACCGTGCATTGTTTTGTAAAAGCATATATTGCATTAAAATACATAATGAGCTACTATAACAAATATTTAGGCAAATACATAGCTGTTAGTGGGGAAAACACATAATATTATGTATATTTATTTTAACTTATTTTATTTGTCTTACTTGACCTAGGCAGAACACTGATGGGCACTGATCTCCATGCACCTTTTTTCAGACTCTGGGTAAGTGACTTGCTCAGAGTCACACACAGTTAGACAATGTAGATTGAGTGAATCAAACCCTGGATGATTGGAAAGAGCTTGTCAATGTCAGGAATGTATATGTACCAGCATAAACAAGGTGCAAGAAGTGGAGAAAGACCCAAGGCTGAGAGCTTTGTGGCTGATATCTAATAGTGCATAGAGGAAAATAGCTAGTGCATTTCAAAGAAGCAGGCCAGTTTTTAAAAAAAATACACAAGCTGGGTAGTAAGTCAATTCTCTGGAAATAAAATGCAACAGCTGGGTTTATTTTATCGCATTACAAGTAAAAAAAATGTCCTGGTCTCATGCTTTTCCCCCTTAATGTCTACTCTGTTACTCAACTTCCCATGTATTCACTCCTGTCACCCATACTCAGCTAATACCTCCAAGCATCTCAACCTGCAAACATTGAAATAGGAGCAAAGGCCCCTGAAATGCTGGTACATCTGTACAGAAACATGGACGTCTAATTAGCGTAAACTTTGAATGCTAAATAACACATAATTATTCCTGTTTCTAGTAGGAATGTTGGACACTACTCAGAAACATATTTGAAATCAGTGACAAAATTGATGGAAAAATATAAGCCCATTATCAAAGAGACACTGTAAAATCTGTTAACTTTAATGAACTGTGTTGCAAAATTCTACCATAGAAGGTCATTTATTTTTGCTTCTGAAAAAGGGAAATGTAAGATGTGTGTGTGTCTTCTTTCTTTTAATTATTAGTGGCACTGATATGTTGGCCATGTGTGAGGGGTGGCATAATGGTTAAGGTACTTACCTTATAAAGACAAGGTGCAGGGTTTGATTCTCACATTGGGGAAATAGCTAGGCTTCAAATGGCTCACAAGGGTAGTTAGCCTAGTACTAATATATCAACCTATGTAATGTGGTTTTCTCTCTCTACTAGACAGCTTAAAAAATCATGTGTGATGAGGGGGATTCAGAAAATTGTGTGAAGGGGTAAATCAAGCCTGAAAATAGGGACATGCCTCCAAAAATAATTACATCATGTACAGAGGTTAATTAGGCCTGAGAATAGGTATGTTCCTCCAAAACAGGAACAGATGAGAGGTCTAGCTCCAAGCCACCTTGATACAGACAAGCAACTAATTTCGGCAAATAAAACACGGTGCATAGTTGCTGTACTGCCGCAGTCCCTAACATTTCTTTCTGACACCAATCTGTTTATAGCTATGAGAAGACAGGAGATACTGTAGAGAAACAGGATCAATAACGTGGTACACCTAATCACAGCTCTTGTTTCAAAGAGGAGTTGGGGATTGTTTAGGATTGATGTGAGGGAGTGTAAAATCTAGGCAAACATGGTAAATGATGTAATGTTATGGTGGAAATTCCCAACATGGGTAAATTCCCATTCTTTGAAAAATACCTTACTGAATCTTACTGCAATAAACACATATATCCCTACCTATCCATCTACCTATCTCTTTGTCTATCTATCTACATGCACACACACACACACACACACACATATATATATATATATATATATATATATATATATATATATATATATATATACATATAGTTTTTGTGGTGTGTGTGTGTGTGTGTGTGTGTGTGTGTGTGTGTGTGTACATATACAGATATATGTATACCCTTTTTTAATTTTTCCAAGTCTCTTGGGTTTCTACCATGACAGGAATGGACCCCATTTCTAAGTCAAAGTATGATTAAAGTTTGTGAAATTAGTAGTGTTTCAATCTTAAATGTTAGCCAGAAGTGTTCTTTACAGCACCCACAATGTACCAGTAATGACTCCTGCAATTCATACAGAGTTACATATATCAGTAATATATTAAGTATGATTCTAAATTCTTTTTTATAAGACCTGCTGCTCCTGCTACTATTGGAACTGTCTATCATTCCTCCACATTGCCCTAATTTCTGCCTGCAAATCCAAGTATTTTTTTTACTTTGTGTCTCTCTGTACATAAGATACTGCAGTCACTGGGTGCAGTAATTTCAACGATCAATGCTACTTTTGTCTTCTTTTCATGGACTACTATAGCTGGTATTCTAGCATCTATTTTTTTTTTTTTTTACTTTTGGTAATGTGTGATTCCATGTGATATAAACTTCATAATTTTCTATGATGCTTTGTCGCTCATGTTTCCAGTGTTTCAGGTACTTCAATATTATAATGTTTGCACAATCCCAAATGCAACAGTCTTGCCACATTATTATGCCTTTCTGTAAATATTCCTTCTTCCATTAGTATATCACAATCAGCACCAGGATGTGCGACTGTTTCCAATTCTGTTTTATAAAACCTACATTTGTCTGTTTCTTCCACATGTTCAGTGGATTTTGTAAACCAACATGTACATAGTCCACTGTCTTGGGCCACCAATATTAACCTTTCGTCTTTTGCTTTAAAGTCACCTCTCCTGTATTTGATCCTGGTCAACACAAGGTTGTTCCAAGTGTTTTCTGTACTTGCAACTGTATTTACGCATTCTCCACATTTCTTGCCTTCTCATCTGATTCTTCACCTTATATTCTTTCTGTTGTTTTTTTTTTGGCAAATTCAGTTACTGCCTGACTTTTATCTACCTATAGTTTGATTTCCATTCCCACTTGACACTTAAATGCTTCTGCTAAGCTAAGCAGAGAAGTCATCTTAGACTTATTCTCCTCATGTTTTAAAACTTTCACTATGTTTGGATCTTGTGAGGTCAGCACATACATATGCAGTTCCAAAACTGCAGACCTATATATGTAATGAATTTTGAGGAGGCCCATACCGCCTTCAGAATGGGGAATATATAGCCTTGGTATACACTGATTTTTATAAATCATTTGAGAAGCATGAAGCATCCTTCTTGAGTTCCTGTTCAACCAATCCAACACCTTTTGGGGTCAATCAATCACT